>NC_080088.1:57414017-57716160 GCF_950005125.1 Chionomys nivalis | reverse complement strand
ACAATAGTATGCAGGCATAACTAAAATAGGTGACTAGGTCATGAGAGATCCCCATTGCGAGGAGTGGGTTAGCCAACAATACCATGGGCTTTCTGATCATTCATATTGGTTTCTTGCCAACTTGACACAACCTAGAGTTATCTGGGAAGAGGATCCTCAGCTGAGAAAATGCCTCTATCAGATTGACATGGGTGAGCCCAAGTCACGGAGACCATGTCATTCCTGGGCAAGTTGTGTTGAATGGTATAAGGAAGCAGGCCTAGCAAGCCGTGGAGAGCAAGCCTTCCTCAATGGCTTCTGCTTCAGTTTCTGCCTCCAGGGTTCTCCTTGACCTATTGGTTGACATCGCTTGGTGATGAACTGTAATCTGTGAGGTAAAATAAACACTTTCCTTCTCAAATTGCTTTCAGTTTCAGTATTTACCAAAGCAATAGAAACCCAGCTAAGACTCCAATAATTAAAAGCCAACTTTGTCCTCATCTCCCTCTTTTCCTTTTGCTTCCTGCCACAGGATAATGTATCATGAAGTCTTTTCTCAGATGCCAGCTCCTTAATCTTAGACTTCCCAGCCTTTAAAATGATATAAATAATATATCTATGGTCATTATGAATTACCCAAGTCTGTGGCATCTTCTTATAGCCATGCAAAACATCTAAGTAAGACACACATAGGTGCAATACTGCTGTCCACAAATAACTCCCTAGCAGCGATGTTCTTAGGCAGTTTCTCTTTAAAGACATCATAGGTTATACTAACCTTTAACAGGGTGCTATAGCCACCGCACTATACCTTTACCAGGGCAGTCACAGAGTATGAAGATGGTCTTGCTCAGTGTGAAAATAACACTAAGGTAGAAGGGAAAAGCCAATGGAGATAAACTGAGGGGGGCGGTCTGTCCTGTTCTATTATTGTCATGACTAGAGAAACCCTTTGGTTATGTAAAAATAAACACGGCAGCAGCAGCCACACAAAGAGTGTTAAGTTTGCCCTTTGCACTATAGCTACTCCCTCCTGGTACAGTATTGAAAGTTAGCTTTAATTAATATCAGTGCTAATCAGGAAGGCTATTCTTAGGAGGTTTGTTCATTGGCATTTTTCTTGCATCAGAGAGTCCATTGAGGGTTTAATTTTAATTTCAGGACCTGGGATGTTGCAACTGCCCATCTGGGGAGGAGCTAAGGGGTATTCAAAATCTAATTTCAAGGACTCAAGAGCCAAACCACATGAGAAGTACTTGGTCATTTTAAATTCTGCTTTTAATTCATTTTAGGATGTTCTAATGAAAGTTACAAAACATACTGTTTCAGTCTAACATCTGGTTCAAATTGACTCTAACATGCCCATTTTTTGAAAGTCTTCAAGTTTCTGGTTGGCTAAAATAAGATATAAACCTCTGGTGTGTGTGTGTGTGTGTGAGAGAGAGAGAGAGAGAGAGAGAGAGAGAGAGAGATGTTGTGGTGTGTAGATGTTTGTGTGTGCATATTGAAGCTTCTGTTTAAGAGAACAGATGTTAATGAAGGGTGCTTACTATATAATTTTAATATGTAAGTGGGACCATAAGGTAATTCTTGTTGGGGGGAGCTGCGGGCTGTGTTCCTGCCGCCCCAGCTCCTGGTCGCCTAGCTAGCTTATACCCCAAAATAACAACACACAAACTGTATTCTTTTAAACACTGTTTGGCCCATTAGCTCTAGCCCTTACTGGCTAATTCTCATATCCCGGTCAACCCATCTCTAAAAATCTGTGTAGCATCAGTCTTACCAGGAAAGATTCAGCATGTCTGACCTGGCGGCTTGCTTCATTGCATCTGCTCTGGAAAGGAGCGGCACCGCGTCTGCCCCAGAGAGGAGAGGAAATGGCATCTGAGCTCACTTCCTCTTCCTCCCTGCATTCTGTTCTGTTTACTCCACCCACCTATGTTCTAACCTATGAGGGCCAAGCAGTTTCTTTATTATTTAACCAATGACCTTCCTCCATCAAATTCTCATTGTTAACTTCTCTGATCAATCTTATACTTTACACATTCATACCATTTTAGTGAACACCCATGAGTGTGTATTGGAGTAACAGATATGGACTTCATCCCACCTGCAGTAGGGTGTGGAATATGTGGGACTGGACATTTGCTCAATTTTGTCATAGCAGCATTATTTATAATAGCCAGAACCTGGAAACAACCTAGATGCTCCTCACCCAAATAATGGGTAAAGAAAATGTTGTACATTTACACAACAGAGTATTACTCAATGGTAAAAAATGACATTTTGGAATTTGCAGGCAAATGAATGTAACTAGAATAAAACCATCCTGCGTGAGGTAGCCCAGACCCAGAAAGATAAACGAACCTACATCCAGTAACTGATGGAAGCAGATGCAGTTACTCACAGCCAAGCACTGGGCTGAGCTCCTGGAGTTCAGCTGAAGCGGGGAGGGGTCAAGAGCATAATGGGAAAAACCACAGAGATGGCTGACCCAAGCTACTGGTAGCTCATGGACTATGGACCTTGGGAACCCACATGGGATCAAACTAGACCCTCTGAGTGTGGGTGACAGCTGTGCAGCTTGATCTGTTGGGGTGGCCCTGGCAGTGGCACATGAACTGGGATTTTGAAATCCATTCCTTATGGTGGAATACTTTGCTCAGCCTTGATACGGGGGGTGGGGCAGGAGGGGGTTGGTTCTGCCTCACCCTTTTGACTCTCTAAGGAAGGCCTTACCCCCTCTCAGAGTGGATAGGGGGTGAAAAGGGGAAAGGTGGGGAAGTAGGAGAAGGGGAAGAAGGGGGAACTGGGGTTGGTATATGAAAAGTAAATTTTTTAAATAAAAAATATGGAGAAAAGAAATAAAAGATAAATAGGAAAAGTATAGGATAATAGGGCTTTCAAACCCAAAATAATAATAATAAAAAAAGACTTAAGTTCATCACACAACATGACTGGAATGGTGCTATGGTTTGAACACACTCTTCAAAACTTGTGTTAGAAACCTTCAGTGCCACCATGTTAAAATGTGGGGACTTTAGGAGGAGACTATGAGGGATCCTCCACGTCATGAGTGCAGCTTTCTTAAAGTGAGTTGATTTTGAATGGAAAATGAGAGGGTAGACATAGCATCATAGTTTAAAGGAACACAGATTCTCAGGAAAGTCACATCAAATAACTTTACATTTCAAAATACATTCAACTGTAATGCATACTTCAATAACTGGTGTTGTTTATTGAATAAATTAGATTTAAGAATTTTAAAAGAGAAAATGTGTTTAAATATAAGTCATTTGATTTTTCAATAAAACCTAGTAACAAGCATTTGGTAATAGATACTTATTTTTGTAAAAAAATGTAATCTATTGTGGTCAAGAAATAAATAAAAACATTACACTAAAAATGGATATCATAAAAAAGGGGGTGGGATATAATCAAGGACACCATGAGAACACCGCCTACAGAATCAACTAACCTCAGCTCAGAGGGACTCAGAGGGACTGAAGTTAAGATGACAATCAGGAAGCCTACATGGGTCTGACCTAGGCCATCTGCATATATGTATGGCTGTGTTACTTTGTACCTCTGTGGGACCATTAGCAGTGAGAACAGGGACTGTCTCTGACTCTTTTGTCTGCTATTAAGACCCCTTTTCTCCTACTAGGTTGCCTCATCCAGCCTTAATATGAGTAGATGTGCCTAGTCTTATCACAACTTCATAGGCCATGTTTGCTTCATATCCCTTGGAAATCCTGGCCCTGAAGGGAAAGGAGGAGTGTCTGGGGGAACTGTGGTCAGAAAGTAATACAGAAGAGAATAAATATTTTTTATAAAGGAATATAGTAGAGACTCTGAAAGAAGAAAACCATCATGAATATCATGATAAATATTTTCTTTATTGTATGCATTTCAAATGATGCATTTATGTTATATATGAAAAATCAGAGTTTTGTTTATGCTTATTCTTCATTATTTTAGAGGTAAAGAAAGGAGTGACATCATTGAAGGTACTTAGCAACTGGTAAAACAAAGATACTAACTAATCAGAAAAGAACCTCCCTCATGTCCCCGGCACAATTTGTGTGGTCCCTGCCAACAGAATACATGCCTGCATATATAAATTTAAGTATACAATATGATCAGGGAGATAAGATGGGATGGTTTAATGTACAAATGTTTAGCCTAATTATTATTTATTTTTTGAAAAGGATACCTAATGTTAAAATACTTTTCCTGTATCAAATACTTCTTTTAGGAGGGTGCTAAGATATTTTGTGGTTTCAAAGGTTTAGACATGAGAATATTGAATGAAAACCGTCTTCAATGGGTCTTTTACTTAAAATTGAAAAGTAAGACATCGCATGCCTCTTGAAACACTCCCTTTTATGATCAGTCTCAGAGAAGACATGGGTGGATACTGGGGCACAGGCTTGGTCTGGACTGAAATGCACATCTGAAATATCATATCAACTTTCTGAAGGATTCTACAGGACCACATCACACGGACAACGGCTGTTCTGTGTGGCTCCTGTGCAGCTTTCCCACGACTCAAGGCTGCCTGAGAGCAGAAGTCACTCCATGAGACACTTCTCTGCTATCCAGAAGATGCTCACAAAGAGTTTCACAGAAGAGCTCTAGAGCTTCTTTTCAATGAACTTGGGTTTTCCTTTGGAAATAACCAAGAGTTTTCAAGTACAGCTCATCGCAGCTGGCTAGATTTGGGGGTGCTCCACCTCACACATGGAAGTGATACAGCTTTGGCTCTGTGTCACAGATGTAGGAAGCTCCTCTCCAGCCCTATCACAGCTGTTTGTCACAAGGAATAAGAAATTAAATTCTGCTGTGGTGAAGAATCATTCATCTTTCCCAATCTCACTGAGAATGCATCCTACCATGAGGTCTTCTGACAAAAATAAATAAAAATGATTGACATACAGGGCTGAAAGAGAAAGATGAAACAGCAGCTGTATCCTGCTGTTTCTCTTCTGCAATGTAGCAGTTTTGTTTTTCATACATAATATTGACTGATCTCAAGAGACACAAAATCAAAGAGACTTTAGAGAGTATCATTATTCAATCCATGCTGCTAGGTCAACTGACCACTTAGAAAAGTGCCAAGCCTTATTGGACACCACAGAGAAGGAAAGCCCATGGAGTCTAGAGCTTAATTGTTGCAAAACTAAAAATTATAAAGGGAGATTTATATTCATCCTTTGTATGGAGAGGGAAAGGCCTTGAAAACTAGAACACAACTGACGGTATGACGAAGTCTAATCTCTGGATGCAGCCCATTTTAAGATGAAACTCTCAACAATTGCCACCAACAAACTTGATAGCAAATGTAAGGGAAAAAAAAATCTAGATGACATTACAAAGGACTCTTTGTCAATGTCATAGACGAAAGACTCTTTAGTCTATGAAGTCTTTAAACTAGTCAGGAAAAGAAAACACACACACTTCCCAATTAACAAAGAGCCACAACTAATGGCCACTAAATGGAAAACAAAAGCAAAGATAGTACCAGTTTATCAGTATTCATAGAAATGGAAATCATTATAACTTTGAAACTATTATATTAAACAAAATGTTAGCAATAGAAATACACACTATCAATAAGCAGGATAAACTCCCGTTAGCTACTTGAAAGATCAAAGTTGGGATAATATTCTTAGAAAAAAATTTGCCCATTAATACTAAAGAGCCTTAAAAACTTAAACTGTTAATAGGAATTTAATTATATCAAATTAGAAATCAATTAGAGATAATTAAAATGCCTATAACCTGGAAACTGAGCAATTTAATGAGTGTAAAGGGAATTCAGTGAGTGTAAAGAAGACACAAAGGAGCAGATCAATGTACTTAAAGAAATAAACACCTCAGTGATGCCCAAGAAACACAAAGATATGGTGGATGGAAATGATGAAGAAAATACAGAATTTAAAAATGGAATTCAATAAAGACATAGAAACAATGAAGAGAACTTATGTCTGTGGAGATGGAAGGAAAATGAAGGTCTAGTTACCAAAATGTAAAGTAATCTGAGAACACAAACCACCAAAATCAACATCAGTAATAAATACATACAATGGCCCCAGTTCTACAATTAGATGACACAGGCTTGATGTAGGTGGGTCTTCTTTCTATGTGTGCTTTCATTGGTTAATTAATAAAGAAACTGCTTGGCCTGATAGGTCAGAACATAGGTGGGTGGAGTAGACAGAACAGAATGCTGGGAAGAAGAGAAGTGAGTCAGACTCCATAGCTCTCTTCTCTGAGATGGACGCAGGTTAGAATCTTCCCGGTAAGCAAACCACCTCGTGGTGCTACATACATTAATAGAAATGGGTTAATCAAGATGTGAGAGTTAGCCAGTAAGAGGCTAGAGCTAATGGACCAAACAGTGTTTAAATGAATACAGTCTCCGTGTAATTATTTTGGGTAAAGCTAGCTGGTGGCTGGGAGCTGGGCAGTGGGAAGCGGTCCGCTACACAGGCTGGCTAAATGGATCAAAAAACAAAATTCACCTACCCATTATCTACAAGAAACACATTTGGCTTTAAAGATAGGCACAAATTTCGAGTGAAAAGGTAAAACGAGGCCAGGAAGAAAGCAGGCATCACTGTCTTAACAGCTGACAGCTGACAAAGTAGACTAAATCCAACTTAAACTAATCAGAAAAGATAAAGGTCACTTTACTCTCGTTAAGGAACAGTTAAGTAAGAAGATAGTACTATCCTAGCCCAAAATCTGGAGTATCTACTATTTCAAAAAACCCTTCTGTACATAATTTTATAAAACGCATCCTACTGAGATATTTTTTTAATGTTCATTGTCCCTCACTGTTAGAGAAATGCAAATCAAAACAACTTTGAGATTTCATCTTATGTCAGTCAGAACAAAAGGATCAAGGGAAAAACCAATGAATGCTAAAACAGATACTGGAAAAACAGAAACTTTATCTACTCTTGGTGGAACTGCAAACAGGTCCAGCAACTATGGAAATAATTCTTAAAATGCTAAAAATAAATCTGCCATATGACTTAGCTATGCTGCTCCTTGACAGATGTCCAAAAGACTCAGCATCCGACTCCACAGATGTGTGCTCAGCCATGTTCACTGATGCTCTATTCACCATAGCTAGGAAATAGAAACAACCTAAATGCCCTTCCTTCCACTGACAAATGGAAACTGAAAATGTGGTAATATATACACCATGGAATACTATTCAGTGGGGAAAAAATGAAATCATTAACTTTGCAGGTAAGTGGATGGAACTAGAAAAAAACTAGTTAGGTACCCAGACCCAGAGAAACAAGTGTGGCATGTTCTCTCTCATTGGGGGCTCCTAGATACAAATCTTCAGATATGAGTACATATTCTGGAGTAACTATAGATGAAAAGAAAGTAAAACAGAACCTCTGCCAAGGTAAGAGAGCTGGGAGCAATAGAGGTGGAATAGCACGGTCCACGTGACACAGTCAATCAAGTCAGTATCCAGTTCCTAATTCTCTCACCCTGGTGCCCCTTCTATCTGCTCACTAATGTAGCATGCTTCACCTTACACTTGAGCATGTGATATGAAATGCTAACACCTCTTCCACTGATGGCTTTAACAATGTCTTACATTATCCATGACTGATTGAACGACTCCTGAGGACACATAGGCTGAACTGAGAGAAAACGGTGAAAACATATAACCCTTCAGAGCATCAGTAAGGACTGGAGGTGGAAACTGTAAGGCTCAAAACACACACAAGCATTTACTGAACTGAGCAAAGGCCAGGCACATTTCAAAACCAAACTGGCTGTTTTATCACTGCAAACACAGAACAATTTGAACTTTATCAGTGTACCTAGAATATGTAGCTATCCATAAGCTCTTAAAGTGTTACATAAAAAACAATCTATCAGTGGTCAATAACAATTGTTGCTCTTCTAGAGGACCTGGATTTGATTCCCAGAACCCGCACACTAGGTAGCTCATAGAGCTGCCTTAACCTCCAGTTCCAGAGAATCTGATGTCCTCTTCTGGCCTCCACAGGCACCTGCACACATATGTTGTACACACACGTGTGCACGTCTCTCTCTCTCTCTCTCTCTCTCTCTCTCTCTCTCTCTCTCTCTCTCTCTCTCTCTCTCTCTCTCTCACACACACACACACACACACACACACACACAAAGGCACACAGGCAGAATGAACAAAATTTTGAATACTCTAAAATATTCAAATACCAGAATCACTGCATTGAATCTTTGAATTGGAGAGCTTCAAACAAACGAGGAAGGATTTGGGATCTTATTTCTATCATTTTCAAAACAAAAAGCAGCTAATTCCTAAATCATTGAGCATTTCACCCAGTGTCCAGTAGATAACCTCAGTACCTCATGGTAGGGTGATCTCCTGCATCTAAGTAGAAACATAACGCAGTTATGATAGTTTTTAAAGATAAATCTTAAAAAAATAAATCGACACCTACCACTGTGTGTATCTGGTCATAAGTGCTTTGGATCTTCCCATTTACTTTGTTTTTACCTGAAAATAAGAAGGAAATGACATTACTTTTATTCTTCTTACTCTTAATTCTAGCTCACCGTGGAGATAATTCCAAGCTACACTCTCTATTTTGGCATGTAGCTTCACTTACTATCATTTGAAATATTGGTTCCAATGATGTGTGAGCACAGGTAAGGAAGAGACGTTCAGGGCTTCCGTAGCAGGCTATGTCTACCTCCACTGCCTAGCACCCCATGTGATATTACAAATGCTGGCATTGCATTTGTTTAGCTCAGCTACTCTTTGTATGTCAAAGATATATTTAAAAATACTATAATGACTGGAGCCATCAAGTTGTTCATTATCTATTTTTTTAAAAAAACACATTATAAAATATTCTGAAATATCAATATTTAAATTCTATCCATTTTGTATTTTCTTAAACACTAGAACATGTTAACTATTGGAAATGAATTTATCTCATATTATACAGCTAGTGAAGTGACTTAAAGTAGCCAATTAGAAAAGAATGAATGCTATATTGGATCAAGTGGATACTCACTTCCAACAATAGTCTTATGGTTGAAAATCTTGCTCCAAATTCCACCCTCTACATTGTCTTTCACACCAAATTCATATACCGTGTTGGGCTTGAGATTTTCCACAATTGTTTCAGTAGCTGGACAGAGTTGAAAAATCCATTTCTTTTCTTTATCTTTTTCTCTATATCGAATTGTATAAAATCTGTTGAATAATAAAAATACAATGTTTGAGAAATACAGGGATATGCAAAACATAACTCTAAGTTTCTAAGATTCATTTTACTTGCATGTACATGCAACTCTATTAGTGTATTTGCACATGTGTATACAGGCACATGTATGTCTGAACCCAGAAAACACCACTGGATATTTCAGGACTAAGGTTACACACGTTAGCAGGATGCATGGCTAGCTACATAGGTGCTTGGGTCTGCACTCAGGTCCTCATGAATGGCAGTTAACAGTTCTTAATTGCTGAGTCATCTATCCAGCTCCCTCAAGTTTCTTAACACATAAGAGACTCCATTAAATGTTGGGTTGTCTAGAATTTTTTTAAAGCTTAAGAAAACATGTGATGTGTGCCTTTGTTCTAAAATTTAAATCACAAGTCGGCTTACCATGTAGCAGCATAGTTAGGTGGCAACAGAACTTCAGAATTCTCAGTGCAATTATTAACCACTTAGAGAAGTGAAAGAGAAAATGCTAGAGCCGGGCGGTGGTGGCGCACGCCTTTAATCCCTGCACTCGGGAGGCAGAGGCAGGCGGATCTCTGGGAGTTCGAAACCAGCCTGGTCTACAAGAGCTAGTTCCAGGACAGGCTCCAAAGCTACAGAGAAACTCTGTGGAGAAGAAAGAGAGTCAGAAAGATATCTAGATAGATAGATAGATAGATAGATAGATAGATAGATAGATAGATAGATAGATAGATAGATAGATAGATAGAAAGATAAAATGAGATAGAGATAGATGCTAGATAGTAATTCCTTTCCAGTTGTATAGAGAACAGAATCCAGGTATTATAAATAGTGCACTCAAGCTTTTGCACTCCATGAAAAGTGCAACAAAAGTAATACTTTTCAATTTGGTAGAAGATAAACCTGAGGATTTATTTATGTTATATACAGGACTACTTTTTAGGAGCAAAACACAGTTATTGTGATTTTTCTTAAAAATAGCAAAATTAGTAGTTAAGCTAGAGATATGGTAAGAATATAGAACATAAATTAAGATCATCATTACTTGCTTCAGGCTGCCTAATCCTCCAGTTTAGACGCCACAGTAAGCCAGTCCCTTGTGGGTGTCCACAGAAGTAGGTCCATTCCACTTTGACTGAGGTCAGAGAGCTAAGCCTACTCTTGCTCTTTCAAAGTTATTGAGAGGAAGTCTGACTTAAGGAGTGGCTACAAACAAGATATCCTGACCTAGGGTGTGGTTACTTGATTTTTGAATATTAAGATGGCCCGTAGGGGTGGATTCACTCCACACTGACCGAAGGTCAGATAATCCAAGCCTATTCCTCCTCCTTCATTTTTAAAGCAGGAGGTTTGACCCAGGGAGTGGTTGCCTACAGGATACTGGATCTAAGGTGTTGTCATTGCACATCCTGCCTAAAACATCAGAATGCTCAACTCAGGAAATAGCAGTTTGATGTCTCAGGTATTGAAGCAAGTGATTGTTCTGTTTGTCCTTTGAGTCATGTTAAAGCAGTCTTTTAGACGCCTTCTTCCCCCATTTTTGCACTGAAGTATATAAGCATTTAGAAAATAAACATGGACATATTTAATATTCACTAGGTTGCCCTCCCAGTACTATCCTATGTCTCTGTATTTCTTTCCTATCTTTATTCCTCTTGCCTAACATTTCTAATCCACATGCCCCTACCCTGAAACAGATAAGCCCGTCAAGACTGGACCCCGACAGATGTCATCCCAATGTGCAGCTAAAGCAGATGTCACCCCAGCACTAGGCTTTGCATGTCAAGGCTATGCTAGGTTTGACTGTCTCAATTAGTTATCACAAAAGATATCTTGAATGGCAGAAATTATTAATATTGTTTTGTGAATGTAAACACTGGATTTCAGAACCAGCGCCTAATACTGGCTTTCCCAGTATTGCCAGCAAGTGTCTTTTATCTCAGTTGGTGGAAGAATGACGACAGTTCAAAGAAAGCTCCATTGGCTCTGTTTTTAGCAGCCTCACTAAGCCAGGCTGCAGGTCAGAAGAGTGAGTGTCACACTACTCTACAGACCGGTAAGAACGAACGGACAGAGCAGGTCACCAACATAGGTGCACACAAATGCCACACTGGATAAAAGGGCACACTGCAAAGTGAACTGCAGGCTTTCACATCGTTTACAGAGCTATGAACGTGAATTTTCATATTACTATTCTTAATGGTATAAGGAGGTTAACAGATAGCAGGAGAATGTCCTAGTTATAGTAGAGCTTTGAGGGCTTGTGAACAGGTGAGGAGAAAAACAATATCAGAGGTGGTTGGTGTTGACAGCTAAGTGATTCCTTTACATCTTTAAATATGCATTTATAACCAGTAACAAAATAGCTGCACACATGATGGTGTGAACACACAGTAAGTATATATTACTTTAGGGCTCCTAAAATACCTTTACATATGTTTTTCTCAAAATTTAGAATGATTCCCCCTACTCCACACCTTTCAAAGCTAAATGAACTAAAATTCAGGTTAACTGGTTTTATTTATGAATTTTAAGGTCACTCACTCAGACTAAAAACATTGACCAGATACCCCCTAATGACTAAGTTTACTTGAATGTTCTCCAGTTTCTCTAGGTGCACTTTCTTAAAGATACAAATACAGTGGCCTAGAAACTTAGGAAGTGGGAGCCAAGACTGAAGATAAAGTGTGGACTTTGCAAAATAAAAAGGTATAAGCTTTGTTTAAAAATATCTGAGAATTTTCATATAGCAATGGCAGGGTATTAAGCCAGGATTTAGCACTTCTAAGGATATGTAGTGGAGAATCTATGCCCAGCTCTGATATCTATAAAGTCATCAGGGGCCTTCCAGGTTGGTAACTTAGCGGAGAGTCTTTGTATACATAGCCTACTTTCTCACTAGTTGCAGAGTCTAGAAAGACTTGTACCCAGTCACTAGCTTGCTTTTTTTTTTAACCAGTAAAAGCTACTGTGGACTCCAATCCCCATTCCAAAATAGCAGAAAGTCCAGTGAGTGAAAGAGACTATTCCAGCCAGAACATTCATTGCTACCAGTAAAAAAATGTTATATGATAGAGTCCTCTGTGTCTTGTAAGTCAAACTCTCAATAGTGATTCATGAAATGCATCACTTGACAAGTATGCTACATGGAATTCTTGTTACCCTCCCCCTTTCCACTCTATCCTGGCTCCTAAAGGACCCTAGAGAAATCCTGAGAAGCTAAAATCAGACTGGATGGGCCCCGTGACTCTGCCTTTCTAGTTCAGATATATTCCTGAGGATTTAACTTCAGGCATGAGTCAGGATCCCAATGCTAGCTGAGCTGCCAAGATTCACATTCACGGCTTTCCAATCAGCTTGATTTTATATAGTTTTCCAACAAAGAAAATGGGACAAAATGCTCCATGGTTTTCAAAGATCCTCAACCTCATGTTAAAAAACAAATCAGTTTGTAAAGTTCTTCTATTTCAATTACAATACCCTCTCTCATACCGATTTTTTCATGTATACAAGCTTCCACGCCTCCTCCACTACATCAGTCAAACTGGCCTTTCTCAACATTTAAGTTGATAAATGCATAAGGTAGAAGATGCTAAGTCTTGAAGAGTAGGTGTTATGCTGAAAGAGTGAATTGAATTCTTCTTGATTTTAAAACAAACTGTGAGCCTCTTGACACTGCTTCATAACCTGACACTCAGCGGGTGTTCTGTAAAGATTGTGCAATGAACAGAAGCGATGTCTTGTTTCTCCTCGGGTCATTTTAAAATTAGATTATAAGTGCTCTCAATACGGTATTCCAACCGTCAGCAAAGACCAATTTAAGCTACTGGGTCTACAATTACATTTTGCGACTTTTCATAAGGCTCACTCAACAAAATAAACTATTTCCCTAAAATGGTAACCAGTTGAGACAAAATACAATAAAATCTTGCTTGTGTTGCAGATCTGTGATTCTCACTCACTGATTCCAGTTAGTCTGTTGGTAAAATCTTAGCAAAGCCAGACTTTATAGAATTAGAAGTGGCCCCAGAGCAGCTAGAGCTGAATAATAAAATCCCTCATCTTGTTTTTTGAGCCCCAAGCCATACTTCTGGTCTGTCTTGAATTCTCTTTCTGCTGTGGTGTTTGGCAAAAGTAGATGAAAATAAACATAAAAAGACCCAGAATCAGAGAACAGTCAATTTAATATTTCTCAAGATTTTTAAACTTGTTTTTCTATATATTCACCATAATCCATAGTCAACATTCTCCTCATTGTCTGAGAACTTTCAGGATCAAATGTTGGTTGTGTGGATTTTATGAATGATTAAGTTTGAGCACAACCATATGGGAAGGCTCTGTGTCTTTTTAAAATACAGAGAGCAATCTGGAGCATGGTGGTTCTCACTTGCAATTGAAGCACTGAGCTTGTAGGGTCCCAAGTGCAAAACTACCTTAGGTTACACAGTAAAAACTTCTTCTTCTTTTTTTTTTTTTAAAAAAAAAAAAAGCACAGTGCCTTAAAAAGTAGTTGGTGATTTAACTATTAGCCCACTCTCAAAAATAGCATGACTTCTGGGGAGCTGTCCCTTCACACACACACACACACACACACACACACACACACACAAATTTTCTCAAAAGGTTTTCGACTAAACACATTTTGAGACTCTGTTTAGAAAAATTTATTTTAACCACAGATTAATATTCTATTCTAAAACCCTGCCTGGTGCAAAAACTGAATTTGTGTTGTGGCAGCTGGCAGTGAACTATACTTAGGGGAAAGGAAAGAACATCAAATTTAAGGTATTCTTTGCAAACTCTCCCATCATTAGCCGCTTTATACTATACTCTTTCAACAAGACCTGAATTTGATACAACTGTGTTTCTGAAAATATGAGCCCTGTATATTCTCCCCATCCTTGTATCAAAGGATTCCTCCCAACATCCTTTTTGTTAACGTTCTTTCTTTACAGTGATTGGACAGAAATTCTGCTTTCACTCCATCCTCTCAGTGATCTCTCCCTCTTTTATTCTAATTTCAGCAGAGTAGACTTCTTGGTAATATATACCACATTATTACTTATAAGCACATCACCCTTTCTTTTGACTTTCCAAAGAAGGTGTGTAGTTGTTTTGGGACCTACCAAAGCAACAATAAAATGAACCCTGTCACTGTATTTCAATACAAGCAGTCTACTGTTTTCCACCTTCTTAATAATAAAAATATTCACATCCCTTTATACTCTGGTGTGTGCCATCTTTAGCAGACTGAATTCTCTAATGATAAAATACAATGAATAAACTAAGCTTCTGTAAGTTTCACATCTATCTTAAAATCTTCCCTGAGTCCTGTCCCTTGCATGATCCACATTTCTGCGAATTTATCAGTCCCCCTTCCCTACATGTCTAATCTTGTTTCAGATCCATGTATTTTTCCCCACATTATTTCTCATGCAGTCATTTTTCCTTTTCTTCAAAACATTTAGTATATTATTTTTGAATGCTTGTGGTAAATTTCAAACTGATCATCTGGCCAATAATTCTATAAAGAAGATAATACTTAGAAACTTCTACTGGATTTAATAATTAACAAATCACTTATGACAAACACACCTCAGTAAAAACAGAGGAAAAAGTATGTAAGCCAACAAAAATGGATGGGAAAGCTGTGAAAATCAAGAACATAAGAAAAGCCTTGACGATTAAGAGGTTGAAAAGAAGTGTGGAAGAGAGAACAGGACCACGAGACATTGTCATGGTTACACAAACCGTGAGTCTCTTTGCATGCAGGAGGCAGGATACCAGTGGAAATGAAGGAGCAACTGAGAGAGAGAAGAGACTGACCACCAAGGAACCAAATGCTTAATGGATATGAGAAAAAATGGAATCAGGAGTAGTGAAGTCAGAAGTGTGATCCTTGGATGAGAGAGATGTGAGCAGAGGTCAGGATGAATTTGGAATGGAGGAGTAAGCTGACAGTGATCAGTCCAGATTTCCTCAGTATTGTTTAAGGTAGGTGGCCTAAGATATGGAAAAGAGCCAAGGAACATGGCTAGTGTGCTACTGTCAAGATATGGAGTATAGAGACATGCTTTGGTTGGGACTGTCTGTGTGGGAACAGAGAAGGAAAAGATGAGGATGCAGATATGAGTACTTCTCGACAAAACCATATGATTTGCACACTATAGAAAATGAAATACAAAAAGTAAATGAATATACAAGTTAGGGTGTAAGGAGAATTTCAATATATTTCAAAGTAATAAGAGAAGTGAGATGATGTTTCCAGAAAAGGGGTATCAGTTCAATTTTGTCAGGTTGATTTTGAGGTAACACATAACAGAAAATAAGGACAGTTCCCTGCTTAACCACCAGCCTGGGAACAGGATCCTACTGTGACAGAATACTATAATACAAGGTAAAACAAGTAACAAGACTCCATGTTCAATCAAGTGAGAATTTACAGGCAGGGGAAAAGTCTACTTCTTAGAGAATCTAGAAGAAAAAATTATAATAAAATTTATAGCCCTCTTGAATAACCAAAATTCATATAAACAAATGAAGCATAAAAATGTTAGAGAAATAAATTATAAAGCTTAAAAAGCCATCTTAAAAGCCTTGACAAACTGGAGGAATGGGGAAGACAAAGAAGCAATCAATGTTAAATCTAATTTTGGCTAAAAAAAAATAAATCTTATCCTTCTTCTACATCAGCTTGGCAAGTTCTTGTTTGGTCTTAGACTGAGGACAAATGTAACCTTCTTCATTCAAAGACCAATGTGCACAAAATCATAAACGAAACACATCTACTCTCCAGCATGAACTGAGGAAAGAATCCAAAATCGTGGGAGACCCAGACAGATGCGTGAGAGCACAGCTAGAAATAAGCCGCAAAGCTAGGGCAATAGCCCATGAATACACCCAAGCGTAAAACAGAGCACAAGGTGTCCTTATTGGAAACTTACTAAGTCAGAGCTTTAATATGGAAAGCCCAAACTCAAGGCATAGGAGAATAACTTGTCCAAAAACATTCTCTGCATGGTATAATGGAGGTTTCTAGAAACCAACTTGAAATTTTTTATAAATCAATCTTTACAGAAGGTTTATTGGTTTAAAGTAACCCCATTTGTGTTTCTGTGGCAATCCAAGGGCAGTCAGATTCCAGTGGCTATTAAAGAAGGTATTGCTGAAAGAAAATCTCAGCTATATTGGTCTTCTAATTTTTAAGACATAATCATCCCCTTTAGCTGTTATTGTTTATTCTAACCCATTGGATTCGTCTAACTTCATAAAAATACAGCAAGACTAGATGACAGGAGATTTTTCCAAGTCTGTTTCGAATTACTGCCTTTCTGGTAGAGGCATTTGGGTGCTTATAATGTGTACAGTAATTTTGGTGCTTTTTTAAAAAATTGTTTTCATTGAGCTACATATTTTTTTTCACTCCTCTACCTTCCTTGCCCCTTCTCATGATCCCCACACTCCCAATTTACTCAGGAGATCTTGTCTTTTTCTACTTCCCTTGTAGATTAGATCCATGCATATCTCTCTGAGGATCCTCTTTGTTGTCTAGGTTTTCTGGAATTGTGAATTGTAGGCTGGTTTTTCTTTGCTTTATGTCTAAAAGCCACTTATGAGTGAATGTATATTATATTTGTCTCTCTGGGTCTAGGTTACCTATCTCAATATGATGTTTTCTAGATCCATCCATTTGCCCACAAATTTCAAGATTTTATTATTTTTTCTGCTATGTAGGACTCCATTGTGTAAATGTATCACATCTTTTTTATCCATTCTTTGGTTGAGGGGCATTTAGGCTGTTTCCAGGTTCTGGCTATGACAAATAATGCTGTTATGAACATAGTTGAGTACATGTCCTTGTGGTATGATTATGATTGAGCATCCTTTGGGTATTTACCCAAAAGTGGTGTTGCTGGGTCTTGAGGCAGGTTGTTTTCTAATTTTCTGAGAAATCGTCTTACTGATACACAAAGGGACTGTACCAATTTGCACTCCACCAGCAATGTGGCAGTGTTCCCTTTACCCCACAGTCTCTCCAGCATAAGTTGTCATCAGTGTTTTGATCTTGGCCAGTGTAAGACAGACTCTCAGAGTTGTTTTGATTTGCATTTCTCTGACGGCTAAAGATGTTGAACATTTTTAAGTGTCTTTTAGCCATTTTAGATTCATCTTTTCAGAGCTCTCTGTTTAGATCTGTACTCCATTTTTATTGGATTATTCATTCTTCTGATGACCAGTTTCTTGAGTTCTTTGTATATCTTGGGGATCAGCCCTCTGTCCAAGCACAAGGCATTTTTTTCAAGCACAACAAAAGCTTAGAATGTCAGCTCATTACTAACTGTGCCGACTTGGGAGCAAAGATGCCTGGAAAAGCAGACTTCACAAGTACTTAAAATACTCCTTTTCAGCCATGACTCTTGAATTCTTATCCAAGTCATACCTTAACAGGTCCCTATTTTTCTAACTCCGATTAGAAAAGATGCAATCGTTTTGATATGATACTTACAGAGTCTTTTGAAAACTTTACTCAAAGCAGAATTTTAATACTGCAATTTGATATCCATGACTCTATTGATTTAATGACATGGGCAGGGCCAGAATTGGTGAGCCAGAGGTAAGAGTGAGATGTATTTACGATCTGAGTCAGACGAGCCTTAGAGTCTATGGCGTAGCTCTCAGGCATCTGCTCCGACATTCTCTAAAACGCTCTGTCCATCTCTGCTGCCAGCTGTGGCAACCTCTGTCCATCAGAACCAAGAGTAGATAAATTGTTCATGGAAAAGTCAGCTTTACTCAAGCGTAAATAAGGGAAGTCACAAGGCGCTGGAAGGCACTGCTGCACATGCTCCAAGAATTTGCCTGGCTGCTACTGATCTTGGTGGAAAGCACCACCCCGAGGGTTCATCAAGCGAGCTGAGCAACCATTAAAACCAAACTGGGTTTTGCTATAAGACTATCAAATTCCCTTCCTCTTTCTCGTCTTCTATCCCTCACTCCTCTTTTTTTTTTAAAAAAAAAAATTTGGTTTGGTTTTTTGGCGGGAGGGGAAGCAACTCCAACCCGCACATTATTTTCTCAGTGTTGGCACACTGAACTACTCCACTAAGAGCTGGAATTATTGTAAAACAAATATGCACTTTCAAGAGTATTTTCCAAGTAAAATAAGTCATGGGCTTAGTGGTGGGTGAAATAAGGAATATTTCAGATTTTTTGAAACATTTAAAAATTATTTTTTTTAAAAAAAGAGTTTTGGAAATAATCATCCACACACTTTTTTCCAAGTACTCTATTCCTTGAGGACCATCGGCACAGGAAGGAAAATTGGATTTCATTTCTTTTCAGCTTAGATTTCCTAATCAGAGTAATTTTAAAGGTACTTTTGAGAACTCGCAAAGATTTTAAAAGGCTTTTCATTTCAGCTCAGTTTAAACAAGAGTAAAACTGTACAAAAATGATCTCACAGCCCCAAAGTTCAGCTATTCTTAATGCAAGGGAAGTGCATGTTAAGTGTGTTAAGTGTAATGGCTCAATACTACTCCAGGAGAGCTATGATGAAAAAGGCCACAGCACAAAACGTTAAGAGGATTTCCAGCAAGCAGAGTTCTCACAGCCTGATTAAGGGAATGTAGGCAAAGTCAGAAAGACAGTTAAATATGCATCCTGCATGCACTCCTGCAATGCAGCAGCTCCAACTGGAGGAACTTTTGGCCCAAGAAATTAGATCATACATTCAAAGTCTTGTATGAGGATGTTTATAGAAGCTATAAACTTAAAAACAATCACCAACACAGTTTAATTTTTATTTTTATTTTATGTGCATTGGCATTTTGTCTGTATGTACATAGTAGCGTCATGGGTGTGCAATGCCCTCAGAGGACAAAAAAAGGTGCCATATCCTCTAGAACTGGAGGAAAGATGGTTATAAACTGCCATGTGGGTGCTGAGAGTTGAAACCTGGTCCTCTGAGAGAGCAACTAGTGCTCTTAACCACTGAGACATCTCTCCAGCCTCATTGATAGAATTCTTGTGCCTACTGGCAGAATATATAACAAACTAGAATAGGTACATACTGGAATGCTACTCGGGAATAAAATAAGTAATAGCTGTTTAACACCTGCAATGTTAGAAATGAAATTTTAAAGAATGCTAAAGGAATACAGACCGACCAACCCTCCCATGCAATGTGATCCCATTCATACAGATTTCATGAGGAGGCAAAACTAATCTATAATGGTAAAAATCCAATTAGGGGATGTTTCTGGGGGAGGGTACTTTCTGGAATTCTTTTTTGTTGTTGTTTCTTATTTTTTTTTGAAAATTTAATACAATATGATTCAATCATACTCACTCTTCCCCTCCAAATCCTCCCAGATCGATCCTCACTTCCTACCCACAGGCTGATAATGTTACAAGACTAATCACAAGCTAATAAATAAAATATCCCAGTGCAAAGAAAAGGTTTCTTCTTTTGGATGTTGGCCAATGAGCTCCCACAGACACGCAAACATCATAGGCCATTGCCACTGGTCATTGTTATGCTTCAGAACGTGACAATAAGACCCTACTGCTGGAGTTGTAGAACATGGAGACACCAAGCTGGTCCTGATTTAAAGATTCATCCCTACTGGCTGGCTTTCATAGTGCTTGAAATTGCTGTGCATTCTACCGGGGGGGGGGGGGAGGGGACAAAACATCATCTTACCTGGCTGTGATCCTTGAGAGCTACAACAATGACTGGCCTTGCAAGACATGTTCACCAGGACAATTGTGGAATGAACATCATTGGAGTAACTAACCACTTTCTGGTGGATTTAAAGCTCACACCAAAGGATGAAACCCATACCTGGTACCATTAATAGGTCAAGAACCTTGTGATAGATAGGTCATAGGCCTTTATCAAGAACCCACTACTAGTATAATGATGAATGGACATAGTATCAATCAGACTCCTAATGATTTATCCTTATATTCATAAATGAGTGCGTCTCTCAACCCTCATCAAAGAAACATCTATTTGCAGTAGGTGAGACCCACGACTGCACAATGTGTGGAGAATAAGATACTGTGTTCTGTTTCTTAATGCTATCAAATATAAAATATCAAAATTTATAACTCAAACTGTACCAGTTTTACAGATTTTACTGTGTTTAAATTGTATGTTGCATTTTTTTCTTTTAAGGTAGGAATGCAACTTTTCTCAAATTTGAAGTAATTTCTAGTGTATTTAAAACAAGAACTACAGAAACCCCTTTTTAAAGGTCTTGAAACTTGAAATTTTTTCAAACTTATAGGGTTATAACTTTTGAATTTTGATACTTACATAGTAAATAATTATGAGAAGCAAATACTCTACTTAAACCATTTAGGGTCATGGTTCAGTGTTTAACACATTGCTCATTTCAGACAGGGCCAAAGATTGTATGGGGTTTAAGGACAAATGAGTTACAGTTACCTGAAAACATAGCTGGCTGTTTTGATTGTTCTGACAAAGAACATCTCTTTGTGTCACCTCTCTGTGTCACCTCTCAGTGGCACCCCTCTTAATTCTCCACGTGTGTACACATTTTCTAAGCCAGTCTTCATTAATATCAGTGGGCATCAGAATGTAGAATTCTTGTTGAAACAGATGGTTGAGACCCACACTTAATTTCTGACCCAATGATTTTCACGGTGGGCAGTCTTAAGTTTGCATGTTACATGTTCCCCAATGATGGCAATAATGTAGTTTGATCACACTTCAAGGACTTCTGCTTCAAACACTCTTGAATTCTCAGAATAAATATCAATACTTAGGAGGAGGAGGCAGGAAGATCAATGAGTTCAAGGTCCCCTGAGTTACACAGTAGGAGCTCATCTCAAAGTGCTGAATTTTTTTTTAGTACTAGCATCCACTAACAACTGCAATTATCATTAAAAAGAAAATACTTTTGCTGGGTGGTGGTGGTGCGCACCTTTAATCCCAGAACTCGGGAGGCAGAAGCTGAGGGATCTCTGTGAGTTTGAGGTCAGCCTGGTCTACAAGAACTAGTTCCAGGACAGCTAGGGTTGTTACACAGAGAA
This sequence comes from Chionomys nivalis, assembly GCF_950005125.1. Lineage (NCBI taxonomy): Eukaryota > Metazoa > Chordata > Mammalia > Rodentia > Cricetidae > Chionomys > Chionomys nivalis. Next base: position 57,694,888 of record NC_080088.1, on the reverse strand, counting down.
ATCCTGTCTCAAAAAACAAAACAAACAAAACAAAACACAAAAAAACAAAACAGTAAGTACTTTCAAGAATCAATCACTGAGCAAAGTAAGTCACAGGCTTAGTAGTAAGTAAAATAAGGAATATTTCTGATTATTTGAAAGGATACATACACATGCACATACACACATATGTATATATATTATACTATATGCACACATATATGTATATATACATATGCGTGTATAGCATATACACACATATACACACATATCACTACACATGCATAAAGAGACATATATGTGTCATATGCGTATTATATAATATATACATATGCACACATATATATATCACTGCACATGCATAAAGAGACACATATATATGTGTTTTGTGTGAATGCATATATATGTGTGTGTGTATATATATCCTTTATACCTTTAGTTTACTCATCTGTGCTCTCTGCATGATACTGCCCATTCTGTATGATATTGCCCATTTGGTATATTCTCCTCCCCTTGTGTTTGCTCCTTTGCTGATAAACATACATACATATGTTTTCTACTCAGATCCTAACTTTGTCAATGGCAGGGTCCCTGTACTAGGTGTCTATGTATTCTTCATAACTAGAACAATTATGTAACTAATAGGTGATAAGTAAATGCTAAGGATCCAAAAGTTTCTACATTTTTCTGAGCATGTGTCAACGCTTTCAAAAGTAATAAAAAATAATTTCCATTATGGGGAATTACCTGTCATTAGGACAGTGACTTGGTAATGTCCAGTCATGGTGTGGATTGATGAGGAAACCCCAGGACAGGAAGACTGAACTTGGTGTCAAAGTACCAACCACAAGCTGGAGAGGTTTTCGTGAGCGAGATTTCCCTGTGGAGGCAGCACAAGGTTAATTCCAGACACTGTATCTTTTTTAACTTAATTTTTTATTGACTTTTTTTGGGGGAATTTCACATCATACACCCCAATCTCAGTCCTTCCATATCTGCTCCTCACCCCCATAGCATCCCCCAAAAAGAAAAATTTTTAAAAAAATACTAATTTAAAACAAGTTCACTTCTCCATCTTTCCTGCCCCCCCCAACCTCTTCATTCACCTTGGTGTCCCTGGGAGCTGCAGTGAGGACACAGTACTTTTTGATCAATGTTTTGAGTAAAATGCATGCACAAAGAAGACTTGGTTGGATGATATTCCTTTCCTTCTTGGTTTAGCTATTATCATGTCAAGATATTTTTGAGTCATTTCTGGACTTTATGAGAGTGTTTTTAAAAATAATATAATTTTTATCAATTCTTTGAGAAGTTCATAGCTTTTCATATAGTCTACAAACAGATTTTTGACCATGAGTTTAAACATGAATCAAAGGAAATACTTTATTGTTCTTGGGTGTGTATGTTTATATATGTATATATGTGTGTGCATGTGCATGTTTATATATATATGCATATATATATAAACCATGTGCAATCATATCTAGCTTTAGTTTTCCTGTGAATCCATCATTATGGAGGTGTTGGCTCCCATACACACACTTACATCTCTGTGTATATACACATTCGGTTTGTTTCACTTCTTCCATGGATAAATAAAAAATGTTCCTTTTAGTTCAGTGGTTCTCAACCTGGTGGGTTGTGAGCCTTTTGGGGGTCACATATCAGGTATCCTGCCTCTCAGATATTTACATTACAAATCATAACAGTAGCAAAATAGCAGTTATAAAGTACCAAAAGAATAAGTTTCTGGTTGGGGTCATCACGTCATGTGGAACTATATTTAAAGGATTGCAACATTAGCAAGGTTGAGAACTATTGTTTTAGACTGAATTAATATCCTCCAAAAAGAATGTAACATTTTTATGGAAGTTGTACGCCATATTTTTTAAAATCTAATCTTAGAGTGTAAAACCCCTTGCTATAACATTATAATAAGCATATGCTTACAGTAAGCCCACAGATGGAAGGCTGCATACATTTTACATGACACTGCAAGTTGGGAGTCACACAGGAAGTGCAGTTGTTCTGATGGGACTAATAATATTTGAGAAACACCACAGGTTATGCTGATGAATAAATATAGAGTCTTTTCAAACTCACGGGGGTAAGGGTGTGGGTGTAGGCACTTCAATTTCAAAAATTATTTGAAACTATAGAAATGTGAAGTCAGGAAAAGGAAGGGGTTTGAATACAGGTTTAATCAGGGAAATAAAATCCAGATTTGAAAAATAAGTCTCATAAAACTGCACCGTCACCCTCTTTACCCCATGAGACTGGGCATACTGTGATGATTGTAGGAAGAACTTCTGTTTTCTCAGTCTAATGGGCTTGGAACAACACAGCACAGTGCCTGGGACCTTTATTAAAGTGTATAAGACAGGATCCCATAAGCAAGCGCAATGGTGATTATTTGAATCAAACACTCTTGAAAACTGCCATATCTGTTTCTTTAAGTTCTGTCAGTTATGACTCCAGGAAGAAAGCCTCTGGATCCAGAATGCACACAATGTAGTGAAATAAAACATATAATTCTAATAAGGTTGACTTATTTATGGGGTGCCGTAGCTTTCAAAATTTGCATACACTGTGTAACGTTCAAAGCAAAGTAAATCTGTATCCTTAAACAACTGTCATTTCCTTATGATGAAGTATCAACACCTTCAACTTTTAAAAAATAAACAGAAATTTTTAGTACATATGGCTGTATGACTTGAGTGAGTGTCCCCATGCTGAAAGCTTGGTTTTTATATCATGCTGCTCCTGGGAGTTACTACAAGAAGTAAGCCATAATGGGACAGGTTTAGATCTTTGGGGTCTGCCCTAAAAGGACTATAGAATCCTAGTCTCTTTCCCTTTCTGGTTTTTTTTTTTTTTTTTTTTTTTTTTGCATTCTGATCAGAAGGTGAGCATTAATGCCCTAAAGAATGGGATAATCCAGTGATTATCCAGTGATTATGGAATCAAACTTCTACACTTGATCTCAGCCAAAAGGCTGAGAAGTGATGGAATCAAACTTCTAAAACTAAGGTTATCTTGGGTATTTGACATAGTAACAGAACACTAGAAACTTAGAGAATTTGACCTCTTAAGGATGTCTAAAGTCATTTATGGATATCATAACAGTTGATGGCTGCAAACACTCATGTGCTCTCCTCTATAAGCTTTTCAGAGGCATCTGTCACCGTGCCCTGCAGATGGTGATTTGAGTGGTCTACAGTTGACCTCCAAGGAGAAGAGATGAGAGCCTTGACTGAAGGTAGGGGGCACACACGGCTTAGAAACAAACACTGAGGTAATTATATTATTCTTCTCTTACTGAGTTGACTTGTCATGAATGTAATGCACCAACAAATTTTATACATAAAGAATAAAGATAAGAAAAGTCTCAAGGGTGTCCAAAGTCACATAGAATGCAAGGTAAAAACTCATATTTGCGATATTTGGGATATTGGGTTCCTTGATTATTTTCTGATTTCCTTTATAATGAATCCTTGGCTCTGCTCACAATATTTGAAGACATAAAATGCAGCTTAGAGATGACAAAATCTATATTTCATTCCCCAAGGGATCCTAAACTTGCATGATCAAATGATTATGTCACTAACTTGGTGGTTTTAATAGGAAAAAGATTAGCTAATTATAATCTATGTGGCAGATGCGAATGTAGAACAAATGGAAGTGATTCATCAGTCACTGCTTCTCTCCCAGATGCAGAATACCAAAACAAAAATGGCATCCACTGCCTGAGAGGAAAGGTGGACTGTCACATGCTGAACAGGTGACACAGCTTCCTGAGCTAGGAATAAGGAAGTGAGAAATAATTTTCAGGGCTAGTGTCAGAAAACTGGAAATGAAATGAAGGTAGAAATTAATACTTAAGCTACAAGAGCCTCAGTGGTTTAATTTTCTTTATAATTTTTATTTATATGATCAGGGTTACATGAACAATTAGTTCAGCGATTAGCCAAATAAAATCAGATTCTAAGATACGACAATCACATTTATTGTTCAAAATTTTAAAACACTGTTTTGAGATAACTAAGTCTTCAAGATTCCTGATCATTTAATGCTACTTGTAAAAGAAATAACGGAAGTCAAAGAAAAGGAGAAAAGGGTGTTAGAAACTGAATTATGGTGACCACCCCTGTGTTGCTACACTGGGAACAAATTCGGAGTAGCCAAGGCCCCTATACTCTGTGTAGTAGAAGTGTCAAATGCTGTTCCTCCCATCTGATCCCTCCAGATAAGCAGAACAAACACACACAGAGATGCTTCTCTGCATAACATTGAGGGTTACTCAAAAGGCAAAAGTGGTTAGGGAATAATTGAGTGGAGAAGAGTTCACACTAGAGAAAGCAAAGCAAAACTCTGTGGTCGATACTGTCCACAGGAAGGAAGAGGCTCTGTTGGAGGACAAAATGTTGTTCTAAAATTAGACACGGCAAGCTTTAATCTTTTGTCTTTAGTTTTATTCCTGTGCTGTGGTTAGATACCTGAGCAAGAGCAATTTAAAGGAGGAAGGGTTCATTTTGGCTCACAATTTAAGAGTAATTAAGAGAAGGCAAGACAGCAGGAGCTTGAACTAGTTGGTGGGGCACACCCACAACCAAGAAGCAGAGACCAAAGGATTCGTGCACTCAGCTAGTCTCTTCCTTTTATGTGGTGCATATGGAGTTCAGGAAATCACACTGCCCACTGTAAGGCATTTTCATCTCAATCAACTAACAGACACAACCCCTCACAGGCACACCCAGATACCAAATAATCACTACAGGTGTGTCAGGATGTTTCCAAGGTGATTTCAGTGCCCGTCAAGTTGGTAACACTATCACAGTCATGTTGAACTTTTACATATGTCTTTTATCCATTTTCTGTCTCCAGCCTTCCTGGTCTGAGAGTAGCCCAGAAGGGAAAGACACAGAGTAAATAAAACCAAAGCTCTGATCTCTACAGTATATACACAAATGAGATATCCTTTTCAAACAAATGGTTTCCTTAAGCTAAGGTTAGACATAAAGCTTTGCCTTTAAAATCTGAAAGGCCAATAGTGGGCAAGAGGTCATCCTTTATAGAATAGAACTAGCCAAAATGACACTTACCCTTCACAATAACCAAGGTGAAGAGAGCATGTTAATTGTCTAAACCCCAGAGTAGGCAGTGACAAGAAGCAGCAATGCCTACTTATGCTGAGAGTAGTATCTAGGACCAGGCTATGCTGCTCGTCCCACAGGGTAAGCTGCAGATTCTGGACTGATATCATCTATACCCACATTGCTAAGCCATTCCCAAAGCATTTCATCTCGAGCATGCAACAGAAGATGAAACTGCATGGTGCATAGGTAAGTACAAGAAAATCTAGAGCAAGGACCGTACCTGAACATGACTTCTTCTGACTGGGAGGAGGAGCGGGTCGCACGACTATCAGATACTTTGGCTCCGCATCTGAAACAACAACAACATTATCTTTTAGCAAAACCCTTTCCTTCAGAACCAGCACAACGGTTAGCACACCCATGTCCTGAATGCACATTTGCTGGTGTTAAACTCCCTCTGATCCCAGTACCACTGAAAGAGAAGTCTCAAGAACTGGAAAATTAATACTTTCTAAAAAGTCCATTAAGTCTTAGAAATGAAAATTAGATCCATATTTTCAAACCCAAATGGTATTGGGTGGGGATGAGGTCTTTAAGAACATGCTACACAGACTTTTCTTTTTTAAGTAAAATCACCTTATTCTCATTAACTCTCAAATGAAAACATCACACAGTTCATTTAAGGAAACCACTCAAAATTCCTGCCCAGTTCCAAATCCTGTGCATCTCAATGAATGTCTCTGCCATCAGAACGTCCATTCTGATGCTGTGCGGCTTTGCTTAAGGCTTTTCCTTTCACTGCCCAAAACATCCTTATGCGTTTATCCAGCACTAAAAATGAAAAAAAAAAAAAACCCTGTAGGTTGAAACTAAAAAAAAAAGCTTTTTGTCATCTTTCATAACTCATGTGTCCTTTTGCCTGCATTCCTTCTTTCCACACACCTACTGTTATCCACTTGAAAGCCTTTCTCAATTTTATATTATACCCACATGCTCATTTACACACACACACACACACACCTGCATATATATGCGTCACATGCTTTTCTAGGGCCCTCAGAGGCCAAAAGAAGGCATCAGGTTTCCTGGAACTGTAGTTATAAATGGTTGTAAGGTGCCACATGGGTGCTAAGAACCAAATCCCAGTCCTCTGCATGAGCAGTGAATGCTCTTAACCTCAGAGTCATCATTCCAGCCAGATATAGTATATTCATTAATTATTTGAAAATTTCAAACATGCATACAATTTATTTTAATAAATATTTAGTCCCCACTTACTTCCCCTAACACCTCCTAGATTCAATTTATGCCCATCCCCAATCTCATGTCTTTTAAATTCCACTGAATCCTATTTTGCAACTCTAGATAGGTTGGAATGAAGTTATCCACCAGAACTTATCATTAAAATATCAGAGACAATCCTTAAAAATATTAGGCCTTAAATTATGCATGTAAAATTATGTTAAACCCTATTAGATTCTATACTTGATCTTAACTAAAAGGCTGCAGGATTCGGTTTCTTATCTCCGTTCCAGCAGCGGATTCTGATTTGTAAGTCTACCCCTAAATAAATAACCGTCTATTTCTCAATTCTGAGATAGTGTGGGATTTCTCTTAAGCATCCTTCTTCAGGCACCAAAGCTACACAGAGAAACCCTGTCTTGAAAAACAAACAAACAAACAAAAACCACATGACAAAATTCAAGATAAGAGACTGTGAGAGGCGAAGGAGGTTTACTCTCTAATGATAATCAATCTTGCTTTTTGAAACAAAGGCCCTCAATGTTAGTTTTGTATGTGACCCTACAATTATATAAGTATCTTAATCTAGTCTTCAAAATGTCTCTTTAATAAGTCTCAACAATGCCCTTCTAGAAAACAGAGATCAGGCATGAGCTTTACTCAATTTAGAACTAATATTTAATTACTACCTTAAGACAGGCATTTAATTATGGGCTAGCAGCTTTTTGAAAAGGACTTGAAATATTAGAGCAATACAGATGCCAAAGACAGTGCCGAGGATCTAACATGGTCATAGGAACCATTTAAAAATCAGTTTTGGTCATGTTCACAGTCGTTTTGCATAGGCTATGGCAGAACAGAAGTGGAGCACTGGGTGTGGATGTATTCACACTTACTGCTCTGTAAATACTCCCACCTTGCACTGTTTCAGCAGTGTCCATGCTCTGTTGGTGATACAGACATGGGAAGATGGAGCAACTAAAGTCAAGTTTTCGATTCCATTCTGTATTGTAGATTTATAGTAGACTACAAATTCACACATTGGGGTCTTAGCAAACATTCTACCAAAATTATTTCATTATTTAAGGAACATATGCAATTAAAATCTCCACACAAGATAATTTATATAGGATGTAGTTCCTTTAAATTTGTTATTCTGTTAGTTAATCCCCAGTTTAACTTAATTTGCTTAAGATTGCAAATGCCCTAGGGTAATGGATAAGAGAACTTATTGGTTAATGAAGTCTAACATTGAAGACATGTATCAACATATATTTTTAGTGAAGGTTATAATCCTACTATAAGTGCACAATTTAAATTCTATCTTTCAAATTTTAGATCTTCTATTAGAGGACTCCAGTCTTGCAAAGGACACTGCTCAGCATGTGGCCACAGTCGCATGTGTTTCTGTCATGCAAAGTTTCTACCATGCATATGTCATATTACAAACATTAGGTAAGCCAGGGTTACCTTAGAAAAAACCATGTCAGGAGCTTAAACACATTCATTCATCTTCTATCTCTTCCTGCCCCTGTTCCTTCTTCCTTTCCCTCTCCCCTCCCCTGTAGCATGAATTCTAACAGGTCTTAATAATAAAACCTGGAGTCAGATATGGGGGAAAATACTGAGCCATCTGAGAGACAAAGGAGCAAAACCACAGCCACCTTACTTCTCATCTTCCCAACCAAAAGAGACAGAGTTCCTGTCTCTTTCCGCCTTATCACTCCCCTCCCCTCTACCTGGCCATATCACTTCCTGGCTGTCTATATAGACCTCCAGACCTCTACGGTTAGCTAGTGGCTAGCTCCGACCTCTGATCTACAAAAAAGCTTTATTTGACAAACAAGATATCACTACACTCCCAATTATTCTAAGAACTTGGTTTTATGCTGAACTGCATTTCCCTCTCTAGAGGCTGGGGTTCAATCCTGCCTGGCTGTCAGTGGGACAAGGCAGATGCTTCTCTGGGTATCTTTTATCTTTTCCATTAACTAAGTGGAGACAAACCACAGTAGCTGTTTTCACAGAGCCCTTCATTGTGGCTAAGTTTATTTGTAATTGTACAGAGTATATGTTAGTTATTTGTATGGTAATTATATGTTAGCGCTATTATCAATTTTCTTGAATGAAAAAGTGTCTGTGTTCTGTGGGATTAAAGGACAGACAGTAAGGGGGGAAATACTAAAAATAAACAAAAGCAAGTATCACAGTTTCCGAAATAAAAATATTTCCCCCAAGAAAATTATACACCATCCTCATTCATAAATATCACTGTAAAAAGTCTTCAAGACATATTGTCCAACAGAAGCTCATAATACATTCTAATTGTAGTTTATTACAGCAAACAAGCATAAGGTGGGCTTGGAAGACTGTGCCCACAGGCCCTGAGAGCACAACCGATAAGAGGTAAAACCAATTTTAAGAAAGAGTGGAGGTTCTTTTTGGGGAAAACACTAATGGAACATTTTTCTAGACACCTGAGGGCACTTGTGCTCACTAGGGCCAACGCTCAGTTATCCAGTGGCAAAGAACCACGGAAGTCAGGAGTCCATGGGGAAGAATGAGCAGAGGTGTTAGCACTGTGCTAACTTCACAATGGTTACTAAGTTAAGAACACAGTAATCTTTAAGTCACTTAGATTACTAGCTTTTTGATAGCAGAAAAAGAATATCTATGGAGCTGTAATTATCAGGAACTAAGTGAGCCCACCCTTTAGAGTATTTCCACATCTCTACAGAAAGACTCGGTGAACTGAGCTCAGACTAGACCAGGCTACACTTTGAGCTCAGGCTTTGCTCATTTATGCATCCTTAAGCCTGAAAAGCCGTGATTATCCATTAACATATTTGGAAAGAAGGGGTAAATGGAGTTTTGCATGAAGAATGGAGAAAACTATTAGGGAATGGGAACCAGCAGAGCCCATAAACACAAAGCACCTTTTCCTGCAAGCCTCATAATTCTTAAGCAGGGAATTAGTAAGTCTATTTACCGAACTGTTTCTTTTACTTATCAAAATTATTTAAACCAGATATCTGTTTTAGTGTAGATCAATAAACCTTTTCCTATTGTGCCTGAAAAATAATTGGAGACAATTTGACAAACCCTGGGCTGTTTGGTAACTATTTCCATCAAATATTACAAAATCTTTTAAATGATGAACCTGTGCCCAGTTTGACAGAACACACTGCTATGCCCCTTAGTTCAAAGAAAATTCTGGCTTCCTCAGTCTCCAGGACTGGAATAACACCAAAGTACAAAAGATCCACAGAAGTGTAGCCAGCCCCATCACGGAACCACCAGCAATGCAGAAAGGGCTTGGATGTCAGACAGAGAAGGGGGCCCAGAATAGTCACACACTTCGTCTGTGGGAGCTTACAGATTAGGTCGGCGCGTGTCGAAGGACAAATCTACAGGGTTGATGATAAACTCCAGCAAGAAGCAGCCCCAGCTCTCCCTGCAGCGGAATGGGCGGGGTCTCAAAATAGCTCTGATGGATAAAGATGTAAGGAAAAGGGCTTTTTCTTTCCGAACTCAATGTCCCCAGAGCTCTGCTAGACTCATCCACTCCTCACAGTCCTACTAAAGTGTTTGGAAGAAAACACTTTAATGGTGTTTCCAAAACAGCCGGCTGCAAAAACCACATCCCAGTGAAGGAGACATCGCTGGAGTGTTGCTCTGTGTTCTACTTTCACTTGAGGAGATTTGGGGAGGCAACACTATCAAAGACGCATTTCACCCAGGACTGGCTGTGTTAATTGTGGGCCCAAGGCAGAAAACAAATGGTCAATGAAACCTTTTAAAGTATAGAAAATGAATTATTAAGGACCTTTAAAAAAAACATGCCATTTCTTTTCTTCCACTGTCTCCGCCTTCACCTGCTATGGTGTCTACTTACCACTTAAGGTGACCCTTTGGAGATGTGCCCCAATCATCCTCCTCCTTACCTCTGACTCCCAACAACTTTGAACTGTGCTATGTTCCATTATGAAGTTCAGTTCCTCCACGGAATATGTTTGGAACCCTAGTGGGTTTTTATAAATCAATCCAGCACTGTCCCTTAATCTCTCACAAACACACTCTATGCTCTGTCTTGCATGGACCAACTTCCCATCCTCACATGTGTGCCAGCCACACGACCCCACTTGCCAGGCTGGGGTGCAGCACGAGAACCTTTTCTGGATGCACCTGCCTAGCCCTGAACCTTATAGCCTCCAGAATTGAGGTCCAGATATCTCTCTTGTTTAAATAAATATAAATTTAGTAAAAATTTAGTCCCGGGTATCCTATTATAGTGGCAGAAAATAGATGAAGACAAAATGTGTCCCATTAGGGTTTATTCCATTATCAAAGTTTCTTCTCTTCTCATTTGCACTCTCAGGACAGGAAATAAAATCTCTTTTTCCCACAACTGCAGTCCATGCACTGGGACTTTGACACAACCGAGTAGGGGCAGAATGGTGCTTGTTTCATCCGAATACCCTAGGATAGGAATGTATAGTGATAGGTAGTTTTTTTTTGTTTTTGTTTTTGTTTTGTTTTTTTGACTCTTTTGGGAACCCGCCACCCAGCTTCCCAAAAAATACACATATTTATCACTACTTATGAACGCCTGGCCTTACCTTGGCTTGTTTATAGCCAGCTTTTCTAACTTAAATTATCCCATTTCTCTTTAACTATGCTTTGCCCCTGGGCTTTTTAATCTTTCTTTATTCTGTATGTCTCTCTTTCCTTCTTACTCTGTGGCTGGCTGTGGTCTGGGGGACTGGCCTCCTGGCATCCTTCTCTCCTCCTTTTCTTATCTTCATTCTTCTCGTTTTTTCTTTTCTAGATTTCTCCTCCTGTTTATTCTCTCTGCCTGGCAGTCCCACCTTTTCCTCTCTCCTGCCAAGCTATTGGTTGTTCAACTCTTTATTAGACTAATCAGGTGTTTTAGACAGGCAAGGTAAAACAACTTTACAGAGTTAAACAAATGCAACATGAAAGAACGCAACACATCTTTGCAGCTTTAAACAAATATCCCACAGCATAAATGAATGTAACACATCTTATGCTAACACTCCACAACAGTGATAGCTCCAGAGCATGCAAGCACAACTGCTACCTGTTGTAATAGGAGCAGTGTGGCTGCTTCCTGCCACCCGGCTAGCTTTAGCTTTACCCAGAATAATTACACGGAAACTGTATTCTTTTAAACACTGCCTGGCCCATTAGTTCCAGCCTTTTATTGGCTAGCTCTTACATATTGATATAACCCATTTCTAATATTTTGTGTAGCACCACAAACTGGTGGCTTACCAGGGAGGATCTTAACCTGTGTCTGTGTCCAGCGGGAGAATCATGGCGACTGACTGACTCGGCTTCTTTCTCCCAGCATTCTGTCTGTCTACTCCACCTACCTAATTTTCTGTCCTATCAGGGCCAAGGCAGTCTCTTTATTTAACCAATGAAATTAACACATAGACATCATTTCCCTCCTCCATCATTTCCCCTTTTTCTGTTTAGACAAAAAAGAAAGGCTTTAACTTTAACATAGTAAAATTTCATATAGCAAAACAGTTATCAAGCAAGAATTACAGTTACAATATTTAGATCTATTTTATCTTTTATTACAACTAAGGAAAACTATAATTATCTATCTATTTGTTCCTATTGTATATAGTTGTATTTGGTTTGGCTCTATCTTATTTAGACAGAAGGGGGAGATGTAGGGGTAGCCCCAGCCAATCACCTTGCTTGTAGGGTGGGATCGCCTGGGAATATTTTTTACTAATAAATATTGCTGGTGTGCACTCCCCCGCCCCTTCTGCTTTCCTGTTCTTCGCTGGAATCTCGGGTTCTATAAGTCTCTTTCCCAATTAAAACTGAATATATTATTAAAATTTCTGTCTGCCTTCATTTACTCTGCTACAGCTACCACATCTGGCCATATGGCACCATAGTGTGTCTGTAGCTACCCTAATGCTCCCTGAGTTCACACCTAAGGGTCTGCTGGACATGGAAGCCAGCTGCTGGGAGTGAGCACTAGATGGTCAGTCAAACAACATGTGTGGGGAATAGAAGGGCTCTAAGTGAATGTATGGTGAGCAGATGAGGTCTTGAGCACATGTGTGTCATTGACATGACTGTGTCCATGTCATTGACTCCAGAGTCTCAGACCCCTGGGAACTGGCAGAGACTTCCCCAAATCAGACTCAGGGAACTGAGGATGCCTTCCTCTGATTGAATGTGCTAATGTTGGCCGTGTGTGAAAACCAGCAATTGAAGCTTCCTTTTCCTGATGACTGCAGCCTGAGACTGTTCCTCTACAGATGCTTTACCAAAACTAGCTAACCCCTCTTCCTGTGTGCTATATAATAAATGTGCCGAGGCTCCTGGTTGTGTAGTAGGTGCCTCTCCAGTCCACCTGACCCCAGTTAGTCTCTCTCTCTCTCTCTCTCTCTCTCTCTCTCTCTCTCTCTCTCTCTCTGTGTGTGTGTGTGTGTGTGTGTGTGTGTGTGTGTGTGTGTCTGTCATCTCTTCATTTCCTTGTTGCCTCAGTCAGGTGTCCAGGACCAAGCCATGCTGGACACAGTGAGCAAGAACATGCGAGTCTTGGAGATATGACAGTTGAGAACTTATCTAAGAAGGTGAGAGGCATGGAAGGCCCAACTACAGGAGCTCAGGCTCCAACCCCACCTCCCTGATGCGTGGCCCACAGGACACCACTTACTAAATGAAATGTAAAGAAAACTAGGAATTGAGAAGAGTGATAATAACTCATTTAACTCTGAACATAGAGTCCTCCAAGACCATTTGCCACCTGCGCATGAAGCCAGCACCAAGCTGACCCTCCACTCCCTGTCCCTGCATGCTCAGTACCTCTGCTGCTCCATCTTGTTTCCTATGGTCTGACACAGAGCCTGGTACATCTCATCCAGCCACAGTCCCAAACTAACCCTCCTTTGCTTTCTTTCTGTGACAAATTCTCCCCCTGATATCACAAATACTTAGTAACGTATTGCTCTGATCCACTTGCTCTAACGGCCAGTCCACATCCTTTCCCACTTACCAAACCTGTCAGATAAATTGCTGGCTTTCTCGCCTGTAGTATTTTCTTATCTGTGCTTCTACGTGCACCTCACACAGAAGCTTAGCATGGTGGGTTTGCTGTCCCTTAGCTGTTTTAATGTTCGGTGGGAGCTAGATGTTTGAGATCTAGCCTGTTCTGGTGTACACACGCATTCACCCATGAACACTTCAATGTCTCACATTGTCTGTCTAGAAAGGCCTAGTGGATGACCGGAACTTCATTTGGACAGTTTTCTCCAAAGAACAGTGTCCAGAGTTGAAGACTTCAAACCATCAGGTTGTCGTTTCTCCCAGTCCTTTAAAAGTGACTATGACCAGGTAGAGGTGCAGTGCCAAGAACTGTTTTCTCAAAGGAGTTTCCCCATATAGCTGAAAAGAACCTCGGTATGTGTATACTGTGAGGCTGAATAGCAGTGTGCTGTGGTGGCTAATGGACAAGACGGATCTGGAGTCAGCCTGCTGCTGGCGTATTCCTAAACCTCCAGGGATCCCTGTCTTCCCTGGAATAAAGAAGATGCTGTTTACAGTATCTATTCTACAGGGCACCTCCCAGGAACAACTGACCAATCCCTTGGCCCAGGACATTAAGGGAACTCAACAATCATTTCGTTGATGAAAATCTCTGTTCTAGCATATACTGATTAGTTACTGTGCATGGCATTTGGTGAGCTTGCACAGAAGAGAACTCATAGCCAACATCTCGCCTTGCTTCCCCTTCTCAGAGGGAAGAGTAAAGTTTGGGCTGTCACTTAATGACCAGACTATGAAAGATCTGAGGGTCATGCTGAGAACTTTGGGCTTTTGCTCACAAAGAGGTCAAGCAGGCACCGTTCCAACTACTGAGAAAATGGGACACGTTTAATAATTACACCAGGCAATGGGTTTAAATTTTCACATGATAGGCAAACCAGCTATTTACCAATAGTAGAATCACCCCCAAACTCAAAGAACTGTTTCTCCTTGAGACTACCACTACAGACCAAGGGAGATACTTTGTTCTGTTGACAGTGAGCCTTGACTGAAGAACTGAGAATAGCTCAAACTCATTGAGTCTGCTTATCAGACACATGGAGATGCTGAGACCCAATGCCTCTGGGAGGCCTCATTACTAAAGGCGTTTATCAGCTGTAGGAGTTCTTTGGTGGAGTTTTTGGGGTCGCTCATGTACACTATCATATCATCTGCAAATAATGCAAGTTTAACTTCTTCCTTTCCAATTTGAATCCCCTTTATCCCCTTATGTTGTCTTATTGCTATTGCTAAAACTTCGAGAACTATATTGAAGAGGTATGGAGAGAGTGGACAGCCTTGGCGTGTTCCTGATTTTAGTGGGATGGCTTTAAGTTTCTCTCCATTTAATTTGATATTAGCTGTCGGCTTGCTGTATATAGCTTTAATTAAATTTAGGTATGACCCTTGTATCCCTTAAAAAGAAACATGAAAAGGGGCTGGGAAGAGTAAAAGCCACAGGTAGGGGAAGAGCACAGGACACACTGTCCTGGACGTGCCAGGGAAGGGCCATGGGGACTCAGAGCAGCTGCAGCAGCATACTCAAACCCTGTGGGAGCTCAAGGCAAACCGAACCCCAGTGTGAACGAGGAGCTGGGTGCACAACCCCACCCCCAGCTGTGGGATACTGGCAATTTTAGCTGCTGGGAGAGAGAGAAACTATGTTCTCTGAGAGTGGAGCCCTGGTAAATTGACTAGATTCCAGTGGAAGACCACAGAGCCAGGAATATTTGAACAGCAAGAATTAGCCTTGAAAGATCTTTAAAAAATAAGACATAAAGTTGGATAGATAGGGAAGGGAGTTATATTTGAAAATGGTTGAAGGAGGGGGGCATGAATATGATCAAAACATATATAAATACTCAAAGGACTAAAAGAATAAAAAGATCCCCGTTTTGGTTGTCCAACACAGAGTAGTCAGCATTGAAACCATATACACACAAACAATAAAAACAGACTTCACAGGTTCTATTTATATCTGCACACATACATATGAAACAAATACAATCAAGAAAAAAGGCTATCGACTTCAGAATGGGAAGGGATGGAAAGGCTTCAAAGGAGAGGAACTGGAGAGGCTGGGGGGGAGGAAAGAGGGGGAAATGATAGAATTCTATTAAATCGATTTTTAAATGAAAAATATAAAAAATTGTCGAATTATTTTTATGCTCTTACTAGAATATTAAAAAGAAAAGGATTAATAAAAAAAGAGCACGTTGCTCTAAAGGACAAGTAAGAGCTTCAAGCATGTCACATGGAACAGCCTCCTAGGAGTTCCAGCATCTTTGTCCCAAAGGTTCCCCAAGGAACAGTGATTTGTCTCTGATCTCCTGAATGAGCAGGTGCTGACTTGCCTGGTAACAGGGCTTAAACAGTTTACATAAACTCTGGAAACCTGAATGTTCTCAGCAGCTTAGAGTCTATTATAGTCTCTGCCACAGATATTTGGGGGTGTCCATTCAATGCTATTCATTCTCAGTTAACTGATTAGAGAGGAAATACAGAAACCAGAGGTAGAACTTTAACCAGGGAACATTCTGTAAAGAGAAAGTAATGGCATATAAAAATGACCTTAGTGTTTCCGACTGTTAGCAAGACCTTGGTGCAACCCAGCAGATGACATAACGAGAAAGGGGGAAGGAAGTGGGGAGGACACAGAAAAAACTAAAAGAAGCAAGGATTCTTTATTGGACCCTAAAAAATCACTTCTAATGGCCATCAATTGACCTTAATTCTTTTAAAGTGAATTTTTGACTTTCTGTGTTGCAGAAGCATAGCCAAAGAATGAAACAATTATTAATAATAAAAACCAAAACAAACTAGGCTAGGTTTTAGAAGGAAACAATGATTCAGTTCTTTTCAGCCTTCCCAGGAAACCCCACGCAGGGACATTGGCATGCCAGACAGAGCAAGCACAAGCACACACACACACACACACATTACATGCACGCACAGACATACACATACACACATGCACATACACACATATCACATACATGCACATACACACATATCACACACATGCATACAGATACATGCATATACACACATCACACACACATCATGCACACACACACATCACATGCACACACATACACGCACACAGATTAAAGAACTCTCATGCTTTCCATACTGTAAACAGTATTTTCTGCATCCTGAAGCCAAGAGACTTCAAGCCCTGGTCACTAAATTCCTCTATTCTGATCATTATCTCCCTTCTAGTCACCAGATAATTACTCCAGTACTGGCCATTAAAATTATTTTTCAATTTGGCCTCCTGAGATTTCTTCAAAATGATAATGCATTTCCTTAGTTTATCAGTCACATAACTTGCAGCTAAATCTCTGAGAACTAGATATTATCTTCCTCGATCTTGGAAACCTTGGTCCTCTGGGAAGGTGGAATGCACTTTTTATATCCTACAGTTAGCCTTCAGAAAACTTTGCCAGAAGATGCACCTTTCTTAGAGGATAATTTTCGTCCTAACCAAATGGCCCTCCTTAGAGTTTGTGTAAGCTTTTACACAGATCTCAGTGAGTCTAAGCTATTTTGCTGCTGAGTGGATCAAAGGCCATGAAGATGTTGGGCATCTCCTAAGGGCATCCAATGGAGGAAGATGTTGGGCATCTCCCAAGGGTACTCAATGACTCTGCAGTCATAGTTACTCCTGGGATGGACTGGTAGAATATACTAGAATTTCTATGAGAAGAAGTTACAGGTTTAAAATTCTAGATCACCTTGATAATACGCAACAGCATCTCTAGACTTCAAGTGTTTTTTCTTGATATAATGATTTAGCCTCCATTTTTAAACCATCAATGGAACTAGAGAACATCACTTGTCACATTGAAATTCTTAATATACTTAGAATACTTTAAATGGCATGGCCATTTAAATTTGAAAGGAATGTCTGTTCTTTATTCTGTAGTTGAAAGAGTAAGAAAAGTGATTATACAAAACCATATTAATTTGGATATCCTCACTGCAGCTTGGAGGGCATTTTTTTCCTAATATCAAAGTTGAATGCTATGCACATATTTCTGCTAAATAGAATTCCCACCTTCTTTGCATGCTACATAAAATCAGATTCAAAGTTTGGCTGCCTAAACAAAGACAAGACCAATAGACTTTCTAATGTGGAAGTGGGAAATCTCACAGTACCCTCCGCTCAACAAAAAACTACAGAGAACTAAAGAATGTTGGGAACAGAGAGGACAAATATTCCTCCCTGGAGATAAGCTCCTCGGTTGGTTGTCCAGTTTGAAACAGTCCGTCCTGAAATCATATACTATAAGCAACACTGGGCAAATTCAGTAGGTTGCAATATTTACACACGTACATAACAATTGAAGAGAAAGAATCCATGGGTTGAGAGGGAGCAGGGTTAGGGGTACACAAGAGGGGGTGGAGTGAGGAAAGGGAAAGGAGAAAATGATGCAATTGTATTTTAAAATAAAAATACTGAAAAAGTATGTCAAACACTCCCATCCTTTTCTGCAAATAGCTTGGAAATCGAATCTCTGGATCTTCATGGTGGAAATGGGTTGTGACTTTTTCCTTCGTGCCGTTATTTGTTGGAGCCTATGTACTAGCTTCAGCCTTGACTTTTTCTCCTCTTGCTTATAGCTGCTTCATTTTCAAATGGTTCTGTGTCAGTTTAACTCCATATATTTGAGTTCTATAGATCATCTACTATATCCTGAAAGTAGCAAGACTAGGGAGCTTACCATTCTATACTCCATTTTAGCCATAGGTAGCCAGACTTACTCAATTTTCATCTCCCAAAATATTTTATGTAGTTGGTTGTTTTTACTCTTTACTCTTTGGGGCCTACCACCCTGCTCCCAAATAAGTACATGGAGACATATTCTTTCTTATGAATGCCTGGCCTTAGCTTGGCTTGTTTCTAACCAGCTTTGCTAACTAAATTATTCCATTTCCCTACTTCTACATTTTGCCTCTGGGGTTTTAACCTTTCTCTATTCTGGCTCTATTCTTTCTCTATTTTCTATTTCTCACACTGGCTGTGTGGCTGGATAGTGAGACCCTTGTGTCCTCCTCTCCTTCTTTTCTTGCTCCTCCTCCTTCCCCCTTTCTCTTCCTGTTTATCCTCTCTGCCTGGCAGCCCCACCTATTCCTCTCCTTTCTAGCTATTGGTCATTCTTCAGCTCTTTATTAGACCAATCAGGTGTTTTAAGCAGGCAAACTAACACAGATTCACAGAGTAAACAATGCAACATAAAAGAATGTAACACATCTTTGCATCATTAAACAAATATTCCATAGCATAAGCAAATGTAACACATCTTCAACTAATATTCCACAACAATTTTAGACTCTCAACTGTAGGGGAGAATACTGAATAGCTATTGTGTGTTAGCAGGCACAGAGTTCATTGAGAATAGACCCTTTCCTCATAATCAGCAGTTTTTAAAATCTCAGAGTACAACTACTAGATTCTTGGTTACTTTGACAAAAGAATAAAATCCAAATCATATCTCTGGCCTGGGTGTGTTATGAACTTCATGCAAGTTCATGAATAGATAGCTGTATAAACCTTATAAGATTATTATCTGGCCAGAGGCTCTCTGACAAATAGCAAAGATAACTCTTGTCTCCTCCATCTGAATGGACGTGGAAATACCATCTTAAAGAAGCTGTATGCTCTAGAGAATTTGAACTAGTATAAAATCCTGCCTAAAATGTAGATTGTCTCCATTTTACAATATGCTACCTTTTGTACTACAAAGGAAAAAACATAAGAGAAGCCTCCCATTAAATGTAGGCTGTGGACATCTCACCCAAGAAGTGTTCCAATTTCTCTACATACCAATGATATTCTGAAAGGAAAGGAAGAGAACTAAGATCCATAATCTAATGCAAAATGTGAACTTTATTTAGTGATTCAAATAGACCAGTTCTAAAAAGACAGTTGTAAGACCACATGAGAAATTTTAAGTGTGATCCAGGTATAAAGTGATATTGTAGGATTAAAGCAATAATGTAATAAATTTAAGGAATTATTAAAGTATTTCTTATCTGTTATAGATGCATACTTGATCAACATGTATTTTATGCTTTAAAACACTCCAAAAAACAGTATACACAACCACATAGAACAACATTAGCACAGTGATGTATATTCAATCTGTTTTGCAAGACTTTCATCAACATTATTCCCATTAATTTTGGAAATTTATACAATCAAAAGTCATGGATTAAAATAATAAATAGAAGGGGTCCCAGGACATTTGATCAACCTTAATTATTAAAACAATAGGTTGGAGTTTTTATGCAGAAAATTTTCTTTAGATTATGTACATTTTTTCATTAGCAATTTGACTTTGGACATCTTAATATTTAATGCTTTCACATGCTATAAAGGAAGCTAACAAATTACCAGGTTAAATATCAAAAAAGTCTATCAAAGATAAAATGTTTAATTCTAAAACTCCCTGGAAAGGGGATGGTATATCAATGTGAGAGTGAGCTTGTCTTTTGGTCAATTCCCATAGTGAAAATTAGATGATACCAGGCAAATATAATCATCCAAACTCAAATTCTTCATGGAATTGGTTACTATACTTGTGAAAACTACCTAATTTTCAGAGTGGGGGGGGTAATCACCTCTTAGATTTGTTTTAAAGTGGTTCCCTTATGTAAAATTGAGTTACTCGCTACTTTACAACATTATCTCTAATTGCTCATTAATTAACAATAATACCTCCTGGCTGGTATTAAGGAGCAACAGAGATTTCTCCAGAAAAACAAAAAGGCAGAAGAACAAAATCAACCCATCTTGGCATTCTCATTACACACTCGAAAATGCAATATGAAGTGCTGGAACACGGGGGTTGTACTCCGAAAGTTCAGAGACTGGGCTCTTAAGCAACATCTTAGTAGTGAGCAAAGAACCAAATATCACCCTAGACTTTCAAAGTCTTCACAATGAATCATCCTTATCAAAACCATTTAATCCTTTAAGTGGATTATATTTACATTTCCCCACAGAGAAAGCGAGAAGATGGCTCACATCCTGAAACTCTAATTTTATATCATTAAAACATTTTCAGAGAAATGCATGATTTCATAATTCATATTAAATTTCAATCTCCTTATCTGAATTACTAAAAATTTTAAAATGCAGTATGTTTTCTTTTCTTTCCAAAGATAAAATCCAAAATCTATAGTGGCTATCTTCTGCTGGAAGAAAGTGAAGACAACAAGAAGGAACATTAGTTCACATAAATAATGCCACAAGGGTTGAGTCCAGTATTTCAGCTGTTTTTTTCTTTATATACCTGATTATGTGGGCAAGGATTACAGCTTCAACAGCAGTTAAGACAATTATTTCTTCATATGATAAAAGGTTTCAATATAAAGAACTGTGCTTTGGGTTGCATTAATCACAAAGGTGATTTATACTGCCACATTGGGCTCAGCCAAGGATGTAGAAGAAATGCTTCCTATTTTCCACATTAGGACAACTTGTTATAGTTGGTTCCTCTTATCATCCACCCCTCTCCCTGAGTTTGATCCCCAAACACCTTACCTACTACAGCCTCAGTGACTTTCCCTTCTGTGGGAAGAGGGAAGTATTGGTTTGGGGACACATTGCTGCCATATCCCAGGAGAAAACCTTCGAGTTTTACACTTGGATTTGGACGCAGGAACTTCAAGAGGATGGAGTCGCTGGTGGTGTTGATGTGCACTTTCAAGCTTGGCCTTTTACCTGAGGGTGGAAATATAAGGTGAGTGTCCAATACATCACCCATTTTTCATCACTCAACCCCGCCCAGCAAACCTTGCCTATTGGAAACATTGTCCTGAGAACAAACACAACCTCTTTTGCTTCTTGGGATCATACCGCTGATGAAAAGCTGACCAAAAACAAGACTAGCATTAATATCAAAGAAAATGTACATACTACCGCATAAAGCACACTAAAATAAAAAGTGAAATAGAGAGATCCAAGTTTTGGTGGTTTGTTACTGAGGGGGTAAGTGGAATATTGGGTGATTTAATATTTCTATCCAAAGTGAGCTAGAAAATTCACTTTATACATATTACCAAGATATGGTGCAAGCAATTGAAGTTTCTTATTGGTAAAATTTAATCACTGTACCATGAAATATCTCAGCATCCCCGGGATGCTCTCCAGACCCATATCTACAAGTTTTGGTCATTGATAGAGCTGGGAATGGACAAAGAAGTAAAGCTTCTAGGATAAGGGTTGTTGAGGTGGTGAAATGGGGGTTGTTGCATACAGGAACCCTTGAAGGACCAAATAGAGTGAGACCCTTGGAAGTGGAGTTATGCGTGGGTTTGACCCATGTGTGTGCTGAGAGAGGAACTCGGGTCCTCTCAAAGCCCTGCGTGCTCTTAACAACTCTTAACCATCTCTTAAGAACTGAACCATCTCTCCCTTGCCGTGTGTTCTTAACTGCATGAGAATTGGTTTCCTTGAGCAGCAATGCTTATTTCAATGGTGCTTGCTGGTCAAGACCTCACATATGAAATTATATAAACTAGAGTCTAATCTTTTTCTAAAATGACTCAAATTTCTGAATTATAAAATATGCATGCCTCTAAAGATTAGGATCATGAGCTTGAATTTTCCCTTTATTCTCCAAATATTTAATATTTTAAAATAATTTTGCCCTTTTAGAAGACTGCATTTACAGGCAAATGGATGGAGCTAGATGTGGCGGCGTAAATAGATGCAGACAGATTATATAGATATATACAGCTTTAATAAGGAAATAGACTTACAGGACCACAGGTTCCTGCGGAGAACAGGAAAAGCGGAGCAAAAGAAAAAGGCTGCTGGAATCATGCCCGGCAGATTTATCCGTAAACATTAGCCCAAGGCAAACACGCCCCCAATGGGTGGGGCTATATCCCTACATCTCCCCCTTTTGTCTAAATAAGATAGAACTAAACCAAATACAACTATATACAATAATAACAAATAATAAATATAACAAACAATATTGAGAACAAAAGTTTTGTTAAACATTTTATCTCAAGGAGTCTAAATAACATAAAGAGTAACTACAATTATATAATCTTTAACTCCGTCAAAGATCTGAGAAGGGAATAAATATTACTTAACAATCGAGAGATATCCAAAATGTGCAACAATTGACAGAGACAACTGACAACCCAAAGTCTCGTTTGTAATGTTGAGTCAACCAACTTTGGCTAAGGCCTAACATAACTGGCATACCATTTTTAGAACTATCCTACCCTGTCTTGGCAGGATAAGACAATCTTGTTTTATCCACTTAGGGATATTTTGTATCTTTGTCAGAAGTTGAGGTATGGGCTTTTTTTAACCCAAAGGCCAGTTCTGCCAAGAAGACAAGCTCCCAGGGGAGTGTCTTTGGTGCTCAACGTTCTCTCGGGAATAGAGTGGCATTGCCAGGAGTAATTGTGTTTCGTTGGTACAGAAATTTTAGGTTAGATTAAAGGCCATTTTTTTAAGCTCTTGAAGAGGCTGAAGATCATACTATCTATATTAAATATAATCTCTATGTAACTAAAAGACCTGATTAACTTAAAAATAAATATGACAAACATATAATTCTCAATACCTATCTAACTTGAAGACTAAAAGAATAAACAACTGTGCAATATATGAAGACAATGATCTTCAACTGTAAACAATGTCATAGTATCAGAGGTAGAAATGTACAATGTAATATGGTAGATGTATCAATACAATATAAACAAAGTTATAAGCATACTCATACAAAAATAGAGGAAGGAACACTCACATTCAATATTTAATATATCAAAATGATGGAGGTGGTTCTTGTATCTTATCTGTTGCTTTCATTGGTTAACTAATAAAGAAAACTGCCTTAGCCCATTTGATAGGCCAAACCTTAGGTAGGTGGAGTAAACAGAAGAAAATGCTGGGAGAAAGAAGCTGAGTCAGGAGTCGCCATGATTCTCCCACTCCAGACAGACGCAGGTTAAGATCTTTCCTGGTAAGCCAGCTCGTGGTACTACACAGAATATTAGAAATGGGTTAGATCAATATGTAAGAGCTAGCCAATAAGAGACTGGAACTAATGGGCCAGGCAGTGATTAAAAGAATACAGTTTCCGTGTAATTATTTCAGGGCATAAGCTAGCCATGCGGGCGGCCAGGTGCCGGGGACGCAGCCCAGCCGTTCATATTACAACAGCTAGAAAACATCATTTTGAGTGAGGTAACCAGACCCAGAAAGACAAATATCACATGTATTCACTTCTAAGTAGCTTTTTAACATAAAGCAAAGAAAACCAGCCCACAGATTACAATCTCAGAGAACCTAGACAACAATGAGGACCCTAAGAGAGACATACATAGATCTAATCTACATGGGTAGTAGAAAAAGACAAGATATCCTGAGGAAATTGGGAGCATGAGGACCTTAGGAGAGGGTTGAAGGGGAGGGGAGAGACAGGGAGGGCAACAGAGAAAAATGTAGAGCTCACTAAAAATCAGTAAAAAGAAGAAGACTGCATTTACTGTTTTAACAATTGCCTCTATCATTTCTCACTAACCAGAGTTCCATGTTGAATGAATACTAGTCCCCACGTCACTGCAACATGAATTCCCCTCAGAAGTTATAATGAAGACTTTGTTATACCTCAACCCAAACAATTCTGAACAATCATGATCAATGTAGTACTGTTACACTTTGTGCATGAAATGTTTCCCAAAGATCTTACATGTTGAATGCTCCAAGATGCTGGATCAAGTCACTGAGGGGTAATTAGATCATGAGAAATATAACTTAACCTGTGGATTAATTCCTGAGTGGATTTTTAACAGGGTAGCATTATTAGGAAGTGGTAGAAAGCAGGAGGTGGGACCTACTTGGAGGACAAAGGCTACTAGGGGCATGCTCTAGAAAGTTCCATCTTGTCTCTGGCCTCACCCTGTCTCTCTGCTTTTTGGTGAGCAGTATTCCGCCTCACCCCAAACTTAAAGCACACAAACCAGGTGACAATGCACAGAAGCATATCAAAGCATGAGAGAAAGGAAATCTTCCTTCCTTTTGAAATATTTCTTCTGGGTGTTTGTTACAGTGACAAGCAGCTAACTAAACAGGAACATGGAAGGACTGTATGAAGTCTTTGAGAAAAGAAAAGGATTCCTTCAGGAATACCACACTATTGGAATGGATCCCATCCACCTCGGCAGCCAGGATCAGTTCTATGCATGGGCATATTAGTTTGCAATTGACTAAAAACATAATTTTATGAATGTTTTAACTCTTGGTTCTTCCTGCATCTGTGAAAAACTAAGAACCATAGACACTAAGTAATTTCTTGAAAATTCTCAAAAGGAACGTCACAGTTGATCTAGTTCAGTTCTTCCAAATGAAGGCAACTGAGTGTATTCACACTTCCCATCATCTTTCATGTAGACGTTAGGGTCAAAAGTCCTGAAGTTCTTGTGGGCCTTATTGTCATTGTAGCCACTGTCATTACTCAACAGAGTTAGGAGTGTCAAGCCATGGGCCTCATGGTGAAGACTTTGATTTGTCTTAATTTCTCCAGGTTTCAATAAGATACTATGTAGTTTACACAAAACAGACTTTGTCCAGTTCAGTTTTTCCATTGTTAATCAATGGGCCTACATTTCTGCCAGTATTACTTTGTCCCAGTAGAATGGGGCAAATGTAAGTTGAGATCACATTCTTCTGCTTTAAGAGGTTGTAATTTCTCACAGTAAGTTGAAACGCAGCCAGGTTGCTTGCCGTATTCTGTTGAGAAGATATTTGGAAAACTCTTTCTGGCCTTAAGCTGAGTTTGCACTTGACTGAGAGCACAGAATAGTGGCCTCACACCACACTAGAACTTTTCTCTCATGGACTCTGCTGGATGTAATCATGGTATGCTTCCTCTGAGAAAGCAGAAGGAATAATATACTAACAGAAAGAAAAAGACATAAACACAGCTACCGATCCACCAAAAGGGAAGAGGTTTGCTTCTCTGGCAGAGGACCCCAACCTTTCTCCCTTTGGCTAGCAATTTATGCCAAGAAATACATCATCATTATCAAACTTTGAATTATATTTTAATTATAGAACATTATAGAACAAATTAATTGACTCTTCCTCCAAAATTCTGATTTCTACTACTCTCCTGAGTGAAATATCTACAGATGTCATGAAAAGGAGTAACACATGCCGAAAAACATCCCTGCAATAAATGTCACAAATATAATATTTTAGAACCATCCTCTCTCCTCTTCATTTAAAGAGGTGCTTATCAAACTGTGGGTCGTGACCCGCCTCAGGGGTCACATCAGATATTTATATTACTATTCATAACAGTAGTAAGATGACAGTTATAAAGCAGCAACAGAAATAATTTTATGGTTGGGGTCACCCCAAAATATGAACTGTATTAAAGGGTTGCAGCATTAGGAAGGTTGAGAACCACTGATTGAACTTTAAGAACTCTGACCCTGTGTTATATAACCATACATTACTTCTGATATTACTTCTCAACACACCACACCTTATTTTGGTCAGGTCAGTCATCCCACATTCTAGAATATGAGATCTGTCCTGACTCTGCATGGTTATCACAAGAACGCTGTACAATCCCTCCACCTTTGCTTGGCATTCTTTCCACCCTTTACTTGTACAGTTATTACTTCATTGATCTTCAGCATCTGGCAAAAAGGTTTTACAGCTTTTTTCCTCTTATTCAAGATAGATTTATCAACATTTCCTCCAAATTACTGTTTACATTAGGATTCAATGACCCTTTATACTTCTGGATAATAAATATTCTAATATTTGGGTTCCATATCTCTGTGCATCATGTATTAATTTTAATATTTGATGATAAATCATCTTTATTACAAATTATTATCATTTGATTCCATCATGGATGGTCAACCTTTTGACACTGAAACATAATATGGCCACTTACAAAGTCTTCACTCAAAAATGCACTGACAAGTTACAAAAGATGCACAATGCTTTGTTAAGTGAGCTTATGATTTGGGGTTGGTCTGCATTCTCAGCTGACTTTGACCATGTGTAGCCATGAGGCCGCTAGTTGGACACGCCTGATGTTTTGGGGCCCAATTTATGTAACAGACATTATCTTTCAGAATTTAGTCATAGTTAGACTTCTGGCAAGTAATATAGATATAGTAGAAAATGACACACTACAACATAACCTTAACCAAAACAACACATAAATAAACAGCAAATATGTTGCCCAAAATGTCGTTGTTCAGGATACAGAGGGGGAAAAGGACTACTAGAAGAACATTTTATTGCATGTGAGAGACTATAAAAAACAATTAGGAAAGCAGTGATAAAATGCCTTGGGAAAAGCTGCATATTGGCAAAGTACATTCTTGGATCCACGCCAGTGGTTTCTAATCCTCTATTTGCAACACCCTACAGTATCTCTAAATATTTCAAAGTGTTGTGAAATTCTAAAAGTAAATAAATCAGACTTCTTACAGAGCAAAATTAGAATTAGCCATTTTTTAAACTTTCAAAGTAAATATATGCCTTCCAGCATTAAAGGCGGAGGTGAGACTGGCACACTGGACACTGTCAGTTTAAGAACTCTGGGTCACCAGACCAACCAAAGGAGGGAGGCTGCCAGCTGCTGAGGACAGGACCAGATCATTAAAGAAACAGTTTGGCCTGGGATACAGCTCAGTCACCGAGGGAGTGCCAGAGTTCAAGCAGCGCCGAAACAGAACAGCAACAAGCCCAAACCACCAACAAAAATACCGTCAACACCCACTACAAAACTCATACTTTGGTAAAACCAGCAAAGACATTACAGCCATTCAGTCACGAACCTCAGAGAAAGGAATCACCATTAAAATATATTCATTATTCATTTCTCCATGTCTAATTTCTCATAAAGTCATCTTATACTTTCCAAAGTATTGCAAAATATGGTCAAAGTTGTTCATGTCACATTGGTCAAGATGATAAGATTCTTGAGGCAGAAAACCTGCGTCATATTAAAAGTCTTCTAAAGGTAAAAGATATGTATTATGTAGCAACAGGAATTGCCTTAGCTTATATTTCCACAATGTTATAATACCCTGTGAAAAGATGAAAAATATTCCAAATAGCAAGTGTGCATCTAAATTTAATCTTATCAGGGCACCATGCACAGAATAATGGCAATACTTATACCAAGAAAACAAACACCCCTTAAAGGACGGATAACACACCCCATTTGTGGTCTTCTAGTGTCTCTCTCATACTACCCAGAATGCTCACAGCATACTGTAGCCTGGACATGCTCTGCCATTTACCTTGCTATAGAAGACTCATACTTTATAAAATCTTTAACTGATTAAATCAGTTCCTACCAGTTCAGATACGATATAGGAAACACAGATTTAAAATCAGGGCACATAATATATTTTGATCATATTCCTTCCCTTCCCCCAAATCTTCCCCCAGATCTTCCCCCACCTCTTGATAAAAAGTTTAAAGGTATAAAATTTTTAAAAATCTAGAAAAAAATAAAAGTTCCTTAAGAATTTGTATCCAGAATACATAAATATTCTTTATCGTCGATTAAAAAGAAAATAAAAACCAAGCGATTTAAACGTGTTCGGATAGCATCCTAGTTTGTTCCCCGCTGCTGCGACATAACACGGGCAAAGGAAACTGCAGGGGGAAATGGCTTCTTTCATTTCTTATTTCCAGTCAACAATCCATTGCTGACGGAAGTCAGGGCAGGGATTTGGGGGCCAGAACTGAAGCAGAAACCACAGAGGAATGTTCCTTACTGTCTTGCTCTCTCTGGCTTGCTGAGCTTGCTTGCTTTTAGAACCCAGGACCACCTACCCAAGAGTGGCATCTCCCAGAGTGGACTGGGCCGTCCCACAGACACTGCTAATCAAGAAAATAGCACCACAGACCTGCCTTAATGGAGGCCATCCCTCAGTAAAGGTTTCCGCCTCCCAGGTGACTCTAGCATGTGTTAAATTGGCAAAAACTAACCGGCACGAATGGATGCTTTACCAAAAGAGGTGAGCAGTGGTCCAGAAGCACGGAAAAATGTGTTAATCTCTAGGGCTATTGAGTCTTCTCCTCCAGAGGTCAGACACTGTTTTAGGCTTTGAAGATCAGATAGCATAATGTTGTAGTACTGATTACCAGTACGGTGAGTGCTGCTAACTGCTCAAGCAGGAAGACCCGAATTCAGATTCCCAGCGCTCATGAAAAAATCTGGGTATGTAGCACATGTGACAGAAACCCCAGGCTGGCAGGAGACCACTAGGGCTTGCTGGCCAGGCAGTCGAGTCAAAACCAAGCAAACTGTAGACTCAGGGAGAGCCCCTGCTTCCAAGGAAGAAGGCAGAAAATGATAGAGGCAGACATCACCTTCCAGCTGCTGCATACCCAGACATATGCACGCACATGGGCACAGCACTAACATGCACACATGCATGTACCACACATGCATATACAAGACAGACAGACAGATAGAAATGCGCACAGAAAGAGAGTGAGACAGTGTAGATATCATCCTCCAGTCTAGACATGTGTTTACATGAAGGTACGACACACACATGCAGTGTATGCATGTACCACAGATATGCATATACCACACAGACAGACACAGAGAAAGAAGGAGACAGACAGACAAACGAGAGAGAGAGAGAGAGAGAGAGAGAGAGAGAGAGAGAGAGGAGCTGTAGATAACATCCTCTAGCTTAGACATGTGTACGTACATGGGTACTACATACAATATATGCATACAACACACATATACACACAGAGAGAAGATGTAGACCTCATACAAATTAAGCAGACATAACTGTGCATTTCCCCATTATGTGTAAGCCATAATTTGCCAATTCTTGGTCAATATGATTAATCAAAGGGAAACAAAAATTAAAGCCACAATGATCTGGAATAGCTAAAATTAAAATAACAATATAATTAATAACATGTCAGGCAGAATTTGGAAGTCTTATACATTTGGATTGTGAGTGTTAAGTGTACACAACTGGAGAAGGAAAGTCACCAAAGAACCCAACAGTTCCATTCCTCGCCATTGCACATAGGAGAGTTGAAAACATGTCTGTGCGAAACATATGAGAACATCCAAAACAACATTAAACTGGAAACAAACCCAAATATCCATCAGTGGCTGAGTGAGTAAATAAGCCACAGCTCATTAATCCAATGGGATCTGATGGAGCAATAAAACAGAATGAATTGCCTAATTAAGCAGGCAGGCTAAAGCTCTACTCTGGCATGCCGTTGCCCCACTGTATGACGGGAAAGCCCCTTCCTTAGCTCTGCAGCCATGTTAAACAAACTCCTTCTGATAGAAGGACATTCAATCATGTGGCCATTATAGCACTAGCAGAGTTAACTTTAGTAGTGTCTGGTGCTATTGATCATTCAACACACACACACACACACACACACACACACACACACACATTAAATCAGGTTTCTCTCAAAGAACACTAAGTTTCAAATGCACTCTGTGAAAACATTCCAATGTCTTACCATTACACAACGTATTAAGGAGTTATCAAGATACTCCATCTTTAATGTTGATATTGAGCAAATGTGTGGTAGCATATTCAAAAGCTTTGAAAAATGTAACTGAGGGCATGTATTGTATTCCACTGAATTCTTATGCTAGGTTATACCAATGTCAATGTTAACTTAAGCCTTGGCAATAATTTACCTTTTGCCTTGAATTATAAGGAGTGAAAAGTCAGACCATGGAATAAAGGCTTGGTGATCAAATGACTCTCCCTGCTGTGGATTTATAAGTTAAAGGTTTTAGCGATTTTTCTGCAATGTTCACAGAGTGACTAAGAAGGCAAAGGATATGAGACAACTGTTCACTTGTTTCTGTTCCTTTGTTGTAGAGGGCAAGATTTTCTTGCCAATAACAATAACCTAAAAGCCAGGGATACTAATGGAAAATTTTAAGTTTGTTGAAACTTTTATTTCATGAGTGTTTTGCCTACATATATGTATATGCATGCCTGGTGCCCATAGAGGCCAGAAGAGGGTGTCAGATCTCTTGGAATTGGAGTTAACGGACAGTTGTGAGCCACCGTGTGGGTGCTAAGAATGAAAAGAAGGTCCCCTGCAAGAATAGCAAGTGTCTTAGCCACTGACCCATCTCTCCAGCTCCCTGGTAAAAATTTTACATAAAGGAAAAAAGGTAATTTCAATTCAATACTTTAAGGAGTACAAGAAGTTAATGTCACTAATAATTAAATAACAATCAATGAGCCAGGCGGTGGTGGCGCATGCCTTTAATCCCAGCACTTGGGAGGCAGAGGCAGGCGGATCTCTGTGAGTTCGAGACCAACCTGGTCTACAAGAGCTAGTTCCAGGACAGGCTCTAAAACCACAGAGAAAACCGGTCTTGAAAACAAACAAACAAAAAAAAAAAAAATCAATGTTATTTAAACTGCTTCCACCAGTTCTGTATGACCAGATACTTGATTGACCTTCCGTGAGCAGAAGAGTTTAACTAAAGTAGTCAGAAAAATGAGGAAAATAGGGTCTGTTCTGTCATGGCATGAGACTATACCAGAATGAGGTAGGTGGGTGGGTGGAAGGAATTCCTTAGATTACCTCTGTGCTGTGTGTAAGTGTTTTGTGTGTGTGTGTATGTGAGTGAGTGTATGTGTGTCTGTATTTGTGTGTATCTGTGTGTGTGCCTGTGTGTCTGTGTATGCCTCTGTCTCTCTGTGTATGTGTCTCTGTGTGTATACTGTGTTTGTACGTGTGTCTGTGTATGTATCTGTGTCTCTCTGTGTGTGAGAGAGTGTGTCTGTGTGTGTGTGTCTCTCTCTCTCTGTGTGTATACAAAATTGTCATTACAAACGTTCCCAGGATTGTTGTTAAGCAATTCTTGCTCATTTTTAAGTTGAAGGATTCTGGTGGCAGGGTGCCTGGCATAGTGTAGATAAGGACAAACACTTTGGACATTGTGAACCCTAACTAACAAATGAAACTCTTCTCCATATATATAAAACACATGTTGAAGCAGAGATATAAACAAGAACAGTGAAGTCAAAGAGTTCACAATGTTCAGGAGATGAATTAACAACAGCACATGCCTTCCAGAGACAGCCACAAAGCATCCTTGCATGCCATTTACAAATATAAACCTGGGCCCCAAACCTGCCTTGTCTGCAAGGTCCTTAGCTGTGGAACAGTTTCCTGCCATTTCACTAAGGCTACCAACCCAGAGCAGTGAGTCCCTGACCAGAGGGCAAGCCTCAAGGTCCCCGCCAGGGAAAGCGGGCCCCTGCTGCTGGGGCTGCAGTCTCTGCTGTGATCTGCTGGACCTGCTCTGCCTGCGCCCTACTTCCCTTAGTCCCTGGCTCATTGGGGCATCCAGGAGTTCCTGTGTAGGTGCCGAGAAGTTTCATCAGGACGGGTGAGTGTGTGCTATCCTGGGGCGGACTGTCCAGGTAGAGAGCACAAACACCCCTCCCCCAGCTCCTGCTCAGGGCTTGCTCTCCTACACACCCGCCCCCACCCCCACCCCCAAACCTGCCTTGTCTGCAAGGTCCTTAGCTGTGGAACAGTTTCCTGCCATTTCACTAAGGCTACCAACCCAGAGCAGTGAGTTCTTGACCAGAGGGCAGGCCTCAAGGTCCCCGCCAGGGAAAGCGGGCCCCTGCTGCTGGGGCTGCAGTCTCTGCTGTGATCTGCTGGACCTGCTCTGCCTGCG
This sequence comes from Chionomys nivalis, assembly GCF_950005125.1. Taxonomy (NCBI): domain Eukaryota; kingdom Metazoa; phylum Chordata; class Mammalia; order Rodentia; family Cricetidae; genus Chionomys; species Chionomys nivalis. The sequence continues at coordinate 57,662,766 of NC_080088.1, read as the reverse complement.
CCCTACTTCCCTTAGTCCCTGGCTCATTGGGGCATCCAGGAGTTCCTGTGTAGGTGCCGAGAAGTTTCATCAGGACGGGTGAGTGTGTGCTATCCTGGGGCGGACTGTCCCGGTAGAGAGCACAAACACCCCTCCCCCAGCTCCTGCTGCAGGGCTTGCTCTCCTACACACCCGCCCCCACCCCCACCCCCAAACCTGCCTTGTCTGCAAGGTCCTTAGCTGTGGAACAGTTTCCTGCCATTTCACTAAGGCTACCAACCCAGAGCAGTGAGTCCCTGACCAGAGGGCAGGCCTCAAGGTCCCCGCCAGGGAAAGCGGGCCCCTGCTGCTGGGGCTGCAGTCTCTGCTGTGATCTGCTGGACCTGCTCTGCCTGCGCCCTACTTCCATTAGTCCCTGGCTCATTGGGGCATCCAGGAGTTCCTGTGTAGGTGCCAAGAAGTTTCATCGGGACAGGAAAAGATGGGCAGGCGCCAATGCAAGAATTCCCCCAACAACTTGAAAGGCAACGTGACATCACCAGGATCCAGGAATCCCGAAATGAGAAGTCTAAACCCTAATACAGAAGAATTAGAAGAATTCGACTCAAAAGTGAATTTTATGAAAATAATAGAGGACCTTAAACAGGAGGTGAAAAACTGCCACAACCAATTAGAGATTACAAACAAAAAGGTAGAGGAAATGAATAAATATCTCAAAGATACCCAAGAAAACCAAGAGAAACAAGAAAAAGTAATCAAACAGGTAAGGGAAACGGTTCAAGACTTGAAGAACGAAGTGGAAGTAATAAAGAAAACACAAACCGAGGGAAGGATGGAGATGGAAAATTTGAATAAACGAACAGGAACTACAGAGACAAGTACCACCAACAGATTACAAGAGATAGAAGAAAGAATCTCAGACACTGAAGATACCATAGAGAAAATAAACACTCTCATCAAAGAAAACAGCATAACCAACAAATTCTCATCACAAAACATTCAGGAAATCTGGGACACAATAAAAAGACCAAACCTAAGAATAATAGGGATAGAAGAAGGAGAAGAAGTACAGCTCAATGGTCCAGAAAATATATTTAATAAAATTATAGAAGACAACTTTCCCAACCTTAAGAAAGATATTCCTTTGAAGGTCCAAGAAGCATACAGAACACCAAATCGACTGGATCAAAAAAAAACATCTCCTCGTCATATAATAATCAAAACACAAAACATACAGAATAAAGAAAGAATATTAAGAGCTGCAAAGGAAAAAGGTCAAGTTACCTATAAAGGTAAACCTATCAGACTTACACCTGATTTCTCTATGGAAACCATGAAAGCCAGAAGGTCCTGGATAGATATACTGCAGAAACTACGAGACCATGGATGCAAGCCCAGACTACTATACCCAGCCAAGCTTTCGTTCACTATAAATGGAGAAAACAAAGTTTTCCAGGATAAAAACAAATTTAAACAATACGTAGCCACAAATCCAGCCCTTCAGAAAGTAATTGAAGGAAAATCACAAACCAAGGAGTCCAACAATGCCCACAATAACTCAGACATCTAAAGACCCTTCACCAGCACAACTTGAAGAAGGGAAACACACAAACTCTACTACCAAAGGAAAGAAAGAAAGAAAGAAAGAAAGAAAGGAAAAATGACCGGAGTTAACAACCACTGGTCATTAATATCACTAAATATTAATGGACTCAACTCACCTATAAAGAGGCACAGGCTAAGAGATTGGATACGAAAACAGGATCCAACATTCTGCTGCTTACAAGAAACACACCTCAACCACAAAGACAGACATCTACTCAGAGTAAAGGGCTGGGAAAAGGTTTATCAAGCAAACGGACCTAAGAAACAAGCAGGTGTGGCCATACTAATTTCTAAGAAAGTTGACTTCAAACTAAAATCAATCAAAAGAGATGGAGATGGACATTTTTTACTCATAACAGGAACAATTCACCAGGATGAAATCTCAATCCTGAATATATATGCCCCTAATATAAAAGCACCCACTTATGTAAAAGAAACATTACTAAAACTCAAGGCAGTCATCAAACCACACACACTAATAGTAGGAGATTTCAACATTCCTCTCTCACCAATGGACAGGTCAATCAAACAGAAACCTAACAGAGAAATAAGAGGATTAAGGGAGGTAATGAATCAAATGGACTTAACAGACATCTATAGAACATTCCACCCAAATAGGAAAGAATATACCTTCTTCTCTGCAGCTCATGGAACCTTCTCGAAAATAGACCACATACTCGGTAACAAAGCAAACTTACACAGTTACAAAAAAATATCGGTAACCACCTGTGTCTTATCGGATCACCATGGATTAAAGTTAGAATTCAACAACAATGCTATCCCCAGAAAGCCTATGAACTCATGGAAACTGGACAGTCAACTACTGAACCTCACCTGGATCAAGGAAGAAATAAAGAAAGAAATTAAAGTCTTTCTTGAATTCAATGAAAACGAAGACTCAACATACTCAAACCTATGGGACACTATGAAAGCAGTGCTAAGAGGAAAGTTCATAGCATTAAGTGCCCACTTAAAGAAAACGGAGAAAGCACACATTGGAGACTTAATAGCCCACCTGAAAGCTTTAGAAAAAAAAGAAGCAGACTCACCTAGGAGAAGTAGAAGACTGGAAATAATCAAATTGAGGGCTGAAATCAACAAAATAGAAACACAGAAAACAATCCAAAGAATCAATGAAACAAAAAGCTGGTTCATGGAGAAAATCAATAAGATTGATAAACCCCTATCCAAACTAATCAAACGGCGGAGAGAGAATACGCAAATTAACAAAATCAGAAACGAAAAGGGAGACATAACCACAGACTCAGAGGAAATTCAGAGAATCATTAGATCTTACTACAAAAATCTGTATGCCACAAAATTGGAAAATGTTATAGAAATGGACACTTTTTTAGATAAGTACCATATACCAAAGGTAAACCAGGACCAGGTGAACAATCTAAATAGACCTGTTAGTCGCGAAGAATTAGAAGTTGTTATAAAAAACCTCCCCACCAAAAAAAGCCCAGGTCCAGATGGCTTCAATGCAGAATTCTACCAGAACTTCCAAGAAGACCTAATACCTATACTCCTTAATGTATTTCACAATATTGAAACAGAGAAGTCATTGCCAAATTCCTTTTATGAAGCTGAAGTTACTCTGATACCAAAACCACACAAAGACACAACCAAGAAAGAGAACTACAGGCCAATCTCACTCATGAACATTGACGCAAAAATACTCAATAAAATACTGGCAAACCGAATCCAAGAACACATCAGAAAAATTATCCATTATGATCAAGTAGGCTTCATCCCAGAGATGCAGGGCTGGTTCAACATACGAAAATCTATCAATGTAATCCATCATATAAATAAACTGAAAGAAAAAAACCATATGATCATTTCATTAGATGCTGAAAAAGCATTTGACAAAATTCAACATCCCTTTATGATAAAGGTCTTAGAGAGATTAGGAATACAAGGGTCGTTCCTAACTATAATAAAAGCTATTTATAGCAAGCCGTCAGCTAACATCAAATTAAATGGAGAGAAACTCAAAGCTATTCCACTAAAATCAGGAACACGACAAGGTTGTCCACTCTCTCCATACCTCTTTAATATAGTGCTTGAAATTCTAGCAATAGCAATAAGACAACATAAGGGGATCAAAGGGATTCAAATCGGAAAGGAAGAAGTTAAACTTTCATTATTTGCAGACGATATGATAGTGTACATAAGCGACCCCAAAAACTCCAGCAAAGAACTCCTTCAGCTGATAAACACCTTTAGTAGCGTTGCAGGATACAAGATCAATTCCAAAAAATCAGTTGCCCTCCTATACACAAAGGATAAGGAAGCAGAGATGGAAATCAGAGAAGCATCACCCTTCACGATAGCCACAAATAGCATAAAATATCTTGGGGTAACCCTAACCAAGGAAGTAAAGGATCTATTTGACAAGAACTTTAAGTCAATGAAGAAAGAAATTGAGGAGGATACCAGAAAATGGAAGGATCTCCCTTGCTCTTGGATAGGGAGGATCAACATAGTAAAAATGGCAATTCTACCAAGGGCAATTTATAGATTCAATGCAATCCCCATTAAAATCCCAGCAAAATTCTTCACAGATCTTGAGAGGACAATAATCAACTTTATATGGAGAAACAAAAAACCCAGGATAGCCAAAACAATCTTATATAATAAAGGATCATCTGGAGGCATTACCATCCCTGACCTCAAACTCTATTACAGAGCCTCAGTATTGAAAACAGTTTGGTATTGGCATAAAAACAGAGAAGTCGACCAATGGAACTGAGTAGAAGACCCTGATTTTAACCCACAAACTTATGAACACCTAATTTTTGATAAAGGAGCTAAAAGTATTCAATGGAAAAAAGAGAGCATCTTCAACAAATGGTGCTGGCAGAACTGGTTGTCAACGTGTAGAAGAATGAAAATAGATCCATATCTATCACCATGCACAAAACTCAAGTCCAAATGGATTAAAGACCTCAATATTAGTCTGAACACACTGAACCTGATAGAAGAAAAAGTTGGAAGTACTCTACAACATATGGGTACAGGAGATCACTTCCTACGTTTATCCCCAGCAGCACAGACATTAAGGGCAACATTGAATAAATGGGACCTCCTGAAACTGAGTAGCTTCTGTAAAGCAAAGGACACTGTCACTAAGACAAAAAGGCAACCCACTGACTGGGAGAAGATCTTCACCAACCCTGCAACAGACAAAGGTCTGATCACCAAAATATATAAAGAACTCAAGAAACTAAACTTTAAAATGCTAATGAACCCAATAAAAAAATGGGGCACTGATCTGAACAGAGAATTCTCAACAGAAGAAATTCAAATGGCCAAAAGACACCTAAGGTCATGCTCAACCTCCTTAGCGATAAGGGAAATGCAAATTAAAACAACTTTGAGATACCATCTTACACCTGTCAGAATGGCTAAAATCAAGAACACCAATGATAGCCTTTGCTGGAGAGGTTGTGGAGAAAGAGGCACACTCATTCATTGCTGGTGGGAATGCAAACTTGTGCAACCACTTTGGAAATCAGTGTGGCGATTTCTCAGGAAATTTGGGATCAACCTACCCCAAGATCCAGTAATACCACTATTGGGATTATACCCAAGAGATGCCACATCAAATGACAAAAGTATCTGTTCAACTATGTTCATAGCAGCATTGTTTGTAATAGCCAAAACCTGGAAACAACCTAGATGCCCTTCAATAGAGGAATGGATGAAGAAAGTGTGGAATATATACATATTAGAGTACTACTCAGCAGTAAAAAACAATGACTTCTCGAATTTTGCGTGCAAATGGATGGAAATAGAAAACACTATCCTGAGTGAGGTATCCCAGACTCAAAAAGAGGAACATGGGATGTACTCACTCATAATCGGTTTCTAGCCATAAAATAAAAGACATTAAGCATAAAAAAAAAAAACAAATATAAACCTGGAAACATAAGGAAAATACTGACTACAATGAACATGCAAAGAAAGATTTTGATAACTCTAAAGAAAAATGACAGTGTAAAAGTTATAAAATATTGTGATAGAAGTCCCATGAGCCTCGTGACCAGCCCCAATGGCAGCAAACTGGACCTTTAAGTACACTCAAATTTTGAATTTCCTCATCCATAATGATCTGTTTGCAAATCACAAACTATAGTTTCTTGTGATCGCTGTTCCAGGACAGAATAGCACACTCCCATCCAGGGATAGCATACAGTGAGCAGGCAGATGGAGCATAGGTTCCCAAGGCAACGCGATTTCTCAGAATTTAGGGAACATGCCGTTGTTCACCTGTAGAGCTGTGCTCATGCAAATACCCTTGAGCGATCCCCACGGGTCATGACTCCAATGAGCCAGCCTGCTATTTATTAGAACACTAAAGACACCAAATATCCAGAAGATGTTTGCTATTAAATTTATAATGTTTGAATTCAGCACTGTCCAAAGTCTGAAGGGGAAAATGTTTTCCTCCTAATGGAACGCTTTCTATGTTTGCCCAGCTGTGGTGAAAATGGGCCCCACTTGAGCTGAAATAGCCACAGTTTCCACCTAGGTCAGAATACCCAGTGTTCTGACTGCTCAGGTCAAGACTTCTCCATCTGCTGACACTGGAGGATTGATTGACTGGCAGCCTGAAATGTCCCGTGCTGACATTTCAATAGCGTCTGATCATATTGAATGTTTTTACCAAGGGAGAAGTCATTTCATGGCCTACATCATAGCACAATTGAGAGCCAGGGAGGATTATTTTTCATAGCTGACTTCCTAAGTCAACAGCCTACAGTTCCTATGGAGACCTCCCATCCGGATGCATATATTCTCATTCGCACACAAGCCTTTGATCCGACTCTACTAAAACTGCTCTTTAGTCTGGACAGTGATAGTTTGGAGAAGAAGAGATGAGGGAGATGCAGGAAACGACAAATATGTGTGATCAACAACTATGTATTTGCCATATGTTCAGGAGGACGGTTTCCAAATGGCTTCAATTTGTCTTGAAGAAGGCTATGGCTTGATCGATTTTTCTCTCCTCTAAAACACATGCAGAAACTCAAGCCCCACTGAAAACATTGCAGGGTGCAAGATCCAGTATATTAACCCCTATTAGACGGCAATAACACCACTATCCAAAGGTGAGCTCTGCTGTCTTCTACCCTGGCTCCGACTCAGTCTCTCAGGTGATGGATGATACAGCAAGAACAACTGTCTACACAGCAGTGCCTTGAAGCTGAGCTTCACAGTCTGTGAACTGGGAGCTGATGCATTTCTGTTTATTGCTCCTTGCCCAGTCAGTCTCCAGTACGCCATTAAAGCGGCAAAGGGCATGTGTATATTTGCCGATCCAATTTTCAATTTCCCCTGTTCTCTAACTACTAGGTACTTGGTATTAATGACCTCTTTGAATGCAATAACTGGATTCCAGAATACTGTGCTGGAAACTAGGTAAATTATTTGAATGTGCCATGACTAATACAGTACATATATACACTATATATACTAATAGTCTCTATATATACTAATACAGCCAATATATATACTAATACAGTCAGTATATATACTATAGATACACTAATACAGTCAATATATGTATATATACATATACTAATACAGTCTATATATACATATATATACTAATACAGTCAACATATATACTATATTAATATATATATATATATATATACTAATACAGCCAATATATAGTCACACTAGAAGTACTTTTAAGACAGAGCAAAAAGAAAAGATGTACCGAGAAAATGTTCCTTCAATAAGCAAGGCACAAAAATATTTCTTGATTGAATTGTCAAATGCAAGTGAGAATCTGAGAGGAATACAGAAGTGACAAAGCCAGTTTTGGGGTGCTTTTTTGCACCATTTAGAAAACCTGAAGACTCAGTAATTTTCAAAACTACATGTTTTGTTGTTGTTATTTAGGAAGACATCATTAGGCCATGGGAACTAAGAAAACTCATTTCCCTTCCTTGTGTTATTTCTCTGCTTGGCTTTCATGAACACCTATATAGAATATTTGTTTACCCCCAGTTGCTACTTAAATGCAAAAGCTGGCAGTGGCTCTCTTTGTAGATGGGATGGGTTCCACGCCAGGGTCCTGAAAGTGTGGTCTCTAAAGAGAGCATCAGTGTCACCTAGGAACTTGTAAGATATCCTGGACCAGCTGAGTCAGGAGCTGTTCGGGCGATTATGATGCAAGCTCAAGTTTGAGAACTGTTAATCTTTACAAATTGGCTGCATAAAAATAAAACTGATGCGCCCCAAATCATTTTTAAAACATGTATAGATAATTAATGCAATGTGGGGAAAAAGACCTCACCCACAATTCTCCTTTATTTCCTAGCATAAAAGTTCAATCACAGTAACACAAGTCAATCAAAGGTATTTTCCTGAACTAAATTCATATGTGTGTGTGCACACACACATGTACACACCACATTTATGGGAAATGAATAATACAAAATTTAAATGTTAGGTAGCCATTTGTTAAAAACACTGCCTCCTGATTCCTTAGTACAAACAACTCAGGTGTTTAGAACGATATTTAAATAAAAAATACTTTTCGGGTGAAGGCTCTAAAGAGTTTATAGACTTTACTATGTCCCCCGAATCACTTCAGTTGACTGTCAAAGTTTAAATGACCCCGTGCTACCTGGGACTCCCACTCACCTTCATTGCTAGTGCCCCAGGAAGGCAGTGCCTACCGTTTCCAGTCTATCCCAGTGTTCATGTTACTATTCAATGAACACTCAGCTCTCCCTGATAGCACTATGTCCATGATGGGGAACAGTATCTCGTCTGTAGTCCACAGATAATCTCTTATGTTTTGGTCGAAACTGTCTCTCTTCCATTCTCATTAGCACAAAAACTTTATTTCGTAACTTCTGGAAATTTATTATACAAAAGAGTTTTAACTGTAGTTTTAGACCGCAGTGCTTAACAGTGTAGTACATATTTTTAAATGATGAATAAAGACTATTTTCTTACCATACACACAAAAATCTATAGGTGTGATTAACTTTTTAATTAGCCTGATTTAGTCATTCTATAATAATACATATTTCAAAACATCATATTGTATGTCATGAACATAGACAACTATCAACCAAAAGATGGGTAAATATATGTACATATTTACTGTGTTAATTGTGTTGAAACAAAACCACCTAGTTATAATTTGGTATGATGATAGTATGAAACTTATAATTTGGTCTACTGACATTTACTTTTTTTATTTAAGAGGGATGGTTATTTTTATCATTGATTATCTTTTAAGAAGAGGCCCCTGTATAAGGTCCTATGTAAGACCTTGGGAATATAAAGACATTTCATGCCTGAATAGCTATCTCTTTATTACAAAGTATAGATATATTTTCTGTGCTAACTTTAATTTTATGTCTGTTAACTCCTTAGCTCCTCTGATCTGCTTACTTATTCTGTTTTCTCCCCTTACTCTCTCTCCTTTCACACTCTGACGCCTCATCCTGTATTCGCTGGCCATCATCTTCAACTCTTCTTACCTCGCACAGACTATTATGTCCCTACACAGGGCACCTGCTCCCCTTTAGGAGGAAGCACTACTCCAGTCTCTGAGTTTTGTCTCTTCCACACAATATCTGAAGGCCTGAAAAGATGAGATAGCTTTATACGTTGTACACATCATCTTTTCCATCCATCTTTGTCTCGTCCTGGTGATAAAGAATAAAACAGCCCAAAGTACTGTCCCCTTCCTTCTTTCTAGAGATGAGACAAAAACAGTATCTGAGTCCCTAATGCTCACAGGATAATTGCTTTAGAAAGAAATTCTTACAAATAGGAAAAAAAAAGTTTTAGAAACCTAGGGATGCAGGCATAGACTAAAGAGTAGGCAAGTGACTACAAGACATTGTGTACCTTCACACCTCAGCAGAGAGAGATGCTGATCTCGTAAGAGTTAATTAGAGGGCCAGCAAGATAGTGCATCAGGTAAATGTGCTTACCATCAAGTTTAATGACCTGAATTTAATCCCTAGATCCCACGTGGCAGAAGGAGAATTGGCTCCTGAAAATTGTTCTCAGCCTTCTACATGCTCACCATGCTAGGTGCCCAGGTCAAAGGAGGGAAGAGAGGAAACTTTGTAAAGAATGAATTTGAGGGGTGGAGAGATGGTTCATCAGTTAAGGGCACTTGTTGCTTTTGCAGAAGACCCTGATTTAGCTTTAACACTCACATAAGAGCTCACAAGAGTCTTTCACAGGTTTCAGGGGATCTGACACCCACTTCTGACCTCTGTGGACCAAGCACACACATAGTACATATACATACATGCAGGCAAAACACGCAAACACATATAGTAAATCTAAAATAATTAAATTAAAAGGTTTATTTGTAAACACAATAACAGATATGAGCAATGATTTATCAAAGGAAGAATGGATTTTTTTTCCTGAGGCATGCAGAACAGTTTTGTTCCAAATATTTCTTACAGTCAGCAATACTATTTTTGTCCTGGAGGACATTACCAGACAGTCAAGAGACTATTACAATACCTTGGGATTAATGAAATTTATTGAATTTAGAGAGAGCAGAGACTATTTTGCAGAGAAATGCTTGAAAGGAAAAATGGACGCTGGCTTAGCTTTGAGAATAAGTGTCAAATCAAAACCAGGATTTGGAAATGCAATCCATTAAAAAAAATGATCAAGGCACAGCTCATGTGAAACAGCAAACCCTGAACATAGTAGCAAAAAAGCAAATAGTCCAGTCTGGTTGAGATGCAAGGATCATATTCATAAATACTGGCAGCTGGGAGTTGGAAGAATCCGGAAAACTGTTTTGTCTCTTCTCTGTTCTTCTTGGGAAGACACTGCGCAGATACACTGAGGTCAGACTGTGGATTAGTTTTTACAATGAGCCATGTTTCTCCATTCTAAACTCAAGTTTGATTAACAGAGGCTGGGATACACTGATCATAGACACAGCATTTCTGGTGTTCATCAGTACATTCTCCTTGCAAACATGGCACTTGGCAAGAGGTATGAGATGCTTGTCTGGAGAAATAAGTCAGTGGTCATTTGAAAGGCTTACAACTATTTGCTAATGGGGCATAATAACCTCAACCTTGGAACTGACAACACAAACAGGAAGCGCTAACTTCAGACAGAAAGGCAACAACTCTGGGGGATTTTGGCAAAATTATAAAACAGGATTAAGAAAGCTGGGAATCATAAAATCCTGAAATTGTCCTTTGGACAGAATTTTTCTGGTCAGCCATTGGTCATGGAGTCACTTATAATCAACTTAAGGATTGTTTTCTTTTACGTGCTTTTCCTAGATTCCTTTCATTGCATTTATTTTTAGGATGGCGACTCCCTGGCAGCCTCTCCGTCATTGTTTAGTCTTGTCCTCTCTTCTTCATTGCTGCAACCCAGTGAAGTAAGGGAGGTAGCAATGAATTGAGTACAACTGAGGAACGAGAGGTTCTTTACAGAGAATTTCAGCAACTCCCTTCCAAAGAGCAGGTGGCATGAAGCAGAACAAGACTCAAACAGTCCTGAGACCTTGATATCAGATACTGGTAGGTAATCACGCCTCAAAAGTTGTGTTTGTCATCTCTGAGATACTACCACCTTACACCTGTCAGAATGGCTAAGATAAAAACTACTGAGGACAGCTTATTCTGGAGAGGATGTAAAGTAAGGGGAACACTCCTCCATTGCTGGTGGGAGTGAAAACCTGTACAGCCACTTTGGAAATCAGTTTGGCAGTTTCTCAAAAAATTAGGAATCAATTTATCTCAAGACCACTCTTGGGCATATACCCAAAGGATAATCAATCATACCATAAGGACACTCAACAATGTTCATAGCAGTATTATTCATAATAGATAGAACTTGAAAGCAACCTAGAGGCCCCTCAACTAAAGAATAGATAAAGAAAATGTGGTACATTTACACGATGGAGTATTACTCAACTGTGAAAAACAGTAACATTATGAAATTTGGAGGCAAATGGATAGAACTAGAAAAACAAAACAACCTTAATGAGGTAACCCAGACTCAAAAAGACAAACACGGTATGTATTCACTCATAAGTGGATATTAGATATAAAGCAAAGGATAATCAGACTACAATTCACAGCTCCAGAGAAGCTAGAGTCTTTATCCAGTAACTGATGGAACCACATGCAGAGATCCACACCCAAGCAACAGGCTGAGCTCTGGGAATCTAATCAAAGAGAAGGAAGAGGAAATATATGAGCAAGGGAGGTCATGATAACGATGGGGAAATCTACAGAGACAGCTGAATCAAGCTGGTGGAAACTCATAAACTCTAGACACACAGCTGTGGAGACTCCGTGGGACCAAATTAGGCCCTCCATATATGGGAGACAGTGGTAAATCTTGTGCTATCTGAGGGGTCCCTGGCAGTAGGACCAGGATCTATTCCTCATGCATAAGCTAGCTTGTTGGAGCCCATTCCCAATGATGGGATGCCATGCTCAGCCTTAATGCAGTGGGGAGGGGCTTGGTCTTGCTCAAACTTAATGTGCTAGACTTTGTTAACTTCCCATGGGAGTCCCTACCCATGAGGAGGAATGTATGGGGGGGTGAGCTGGGGGGAAGGCAAGAGGGTAGGAGGAGTAGTGGGAGGAGTGTTGAAAGGAAAAACTGAAATGTTGGAATGTAAAATGAAATTTAAAATAAATAAATAATTTAAAAAATAGTTGTGTTTGTTCAGGTGCTAAGGTATATCTGCATTATTTCTGCAGAGGTACAAAAAATCCCCCCCCCCAAAAAAAATTCTGAGTCCCGGCCTGAGATATCTATCAGGCATGGGAACATATATGGAAAATACCAATTGGCAGCTCATTGATATCAGAGAAAGCATGCTCCCACCATGCCCAGGCAATAGTAAATATGCTTATCATTCCTTCCATTTCTTAACTTTCAGTTTCTACAGAATCATAAACCTCAGCTGGTGAGGCTTGGACAGGGAAGCCAAGACAGGCTTCCTTTCATCAAGTCAACAGACTCTCTCCATCACCACACATAGAGCAATCAGCACGTGTGTTGGCAGGAAGGAAAGAGTAGTTTGTGTACTGAGAATCCAAACTACATCTTTCTAGCATGAAGGGCTTGTTGTCTGCCCAGTAAAGCAGCAAATGTGGCCAAGGAAGGAAACACAGGCCTGCCTCTGATACAGTCTTGAATTCTTGACCCACTGCATGGAAGGGAAACATCATCATAATAGCATCATTAGGGTAGAGTGTAGGCTACCCCTAGAAGCTAGCCTCCCTTAAATATGGGAGGATTATCAAAATAATGATGCAGAACCTTAGTGTCAATAACTGCAATGATCTGTTCTTGCCTGGCAACACATTCATTATGCAACTCCCTCCACCCGCTCCCAGCCAATGATACTTTCCTTGCTCTGGACACATAAATGGAGTATGTCTCTCTCTCCCTCAGATTAGTCATGGTCATGTATCTAACCCTAAGTACTAGCCCATGCACAAAGAAAAGATATGAAACTTTCATGTTGGCACATAGAGCTGTGAATATTAAGAACTCTTACTATCTTTCCCGCCTGCCCTGGCCACAGGAAGTCTTGGTTCTGAGTTATTACAAAGAACATAAAGTTAGTCATATTAATAATCATGTGATTGAGCAATACGTATGCTTTTCTTGTTTTGAAGCCATCAGGAGTCTGAGATAGTTACCAGGGCATAATCCAATCAATCTGACAACTGCCGATGTTGGAAAACACCGTGAAGGAAGGTGGAGTTGGAAAACCCTTAGGAAGAATGAGTGCGGGCAGGTGCACAGCCTTTGCTAGAGAAGGGAGACAACTTCACTTTAGGATGGAGACACAAGGAAAGCTAAGAAGCTAATCATTTGGACATGTAAAGGAGTAACATCTGATGCTGAAGGAACATGAAGTAAGAAGTCCAGAGAGAGGAACATGCCTGGATAATATGACTGGAGAAGATAGGTGGGGAGGAAACCATAAGAGGTCAAATCAGATATATCTGAGTCCAATTCATAGAATGATGGGTGGACTGTGTCCTTGACTCTGTGAGCTCAGGAGGAATATTTAGGTCCCATCAATCACATATTAGTCATACTCCCTGTGGGTGCTAAGTTGAGGCTATTGTTAAAGGTAAAAGCAGGCTGTTCCAGGGACCAAAATTATGTAAGTGGCAAGTGTATACTTTGAATCAAGACAGCAGAGAACAGGACTGAGAAAAAAATACATCCCCAAATTCTGTGTGAAATCTGAAAAGCAAGTTTCAAAGACTTGTAGCTGAATCAAGTGTGATTCATGAGAAAAGGACTTAAAAAGCTTTGAATGTCTCCCGAGGTTTTTAACTGAGTGAAGAGAAAAGTGGCACCGTCTTTAATGGAGTTAGGCAAGATTATAGCGTAAGAACGCTGGGGATGTGATACTTGCAGCAACTTCATTTCAGAAATGCTGAAATTAGGTGTCAGTTAGAAAACCAAGTAGAGGAATTAAATAGAGAATTGGCTAAATGGATCTGATTCGGGCTAGCGATAGATATTTTCAGCTTGTAGTGTTTAGACCATTATAAAGTCATGAGACAAGATGAGATCATCAAGAGAACAAGGACATGAGAGAAGAGAGCCAATGTCCCAGTCCTAAGGCACTCCAGTTTAAGAAACGCTTTAGATGAGAATGAATCAGCAAAGGAGACTGAAGATCCGTCAGCGAGCAAGGATCAACACCAGACACATGAGAAATAGTCCAGACGTGAAGTCACCTGCTGAGAGGAGTCAAGCTGGACTCTGATCCTGGACCAGTGGCTCACAGTTCAACTCATGAGGCAGTGAAACTGTGTGGGAGCTCAGCATACATGCATATTAGTTTTGGTGGGATTTATCATAAAATTAGCCCAAATTGGAGACATGTGGCTTATACTGCAATGATAAATCAACTAAGAAAACAGAACAAAAGAGAGACTGGCAAAGAGCACGAGAGTGAACGAGCATGACAGCCAGAAAAACAAACTTGTTCTTTGTAGCCTTGCTACATTAGAAAGAATGTTCTCTGAGGATGTACTTACCCAGAGAGACAAGTCATATACATGATTTTTACCCAAGTAATTTAACCATTACATAAAGGTTTCTGCATCGCTACAATATTTTTTAAACTGGGAATATATGTAAAGATGTCCCAAACCTTCTCAAAAACAGTGAGCTTCTAGTTTCCATGAAGTATCTAGCAAGCTGGAGAGAACAACATTCCAGATTTATAGCAATGAAAATAAAAGGTCATAAAATAATTCTAAATGTGTACCATATGTAAAACTGATAAAATTTGGGGCTATAGAATGACCTGAAATCTAAGGAAAAGGAAAGACCTAAAATCTAAGAAAAGAAGAGATGCCACTGCATGTAAAAAGAATTTGGTTAATAATTTTAATGAATTCCTAATGTACTCTCTCAAGAGCCAAAGATACAGAGATGATTTGGGCCTGACTTGCAGACTCTTCCAAGAACCTCATAGTAACAGGAACAGCTGGAAGGGTCAGCAGTTCTAGATCCTTCCATGAACCTCAAGGTTACAGGAACAGTTGGAAGAGGCAACAGTTCTGGAAAATCTCCTTTGTGTTGCAAGACTAAGAGAGGCAAAGTCAGAAAGCAATCTCCCAGGGCCTTTCATACACCTTTCTTACAAACACAACCATAATCTAAGAATGGCTATCTTGCCTTAGAGCACAGGAGAACATTGATTGCATCAGGGAGAAAGAAATAGAAGCATAAACTCTATCCCTTGGAGAGAGACAAAAACACCCCTGGACTCACATCACTAGAGATCTTGGAGGGACAAGATCACTTAGCTTACCTCATCTCCATGACATAGCATTTGCTTAATGTAGATGGAAGTTTCTGTCCCATCCAGTCCTGCAGCCTTTCAGTCCCAAAGAAACACACGGGGGCTTATATTAATTATAAACCGTTTGGATTATTAGCTCAGGCTTATTGTTAACTAACTCTTACAACTTAAATTAACCCATAATTCTTGTCTATGTTTAGCCACATGGCTTGGTACCATTTCTCAGTAAGGCATTCTCATCTTGCTGCTTCCTCTACTTCTGGAAGATGACTGCATTTCTGCTTTTCTTCTTCCCAGGAAAAGAAACTGCTAGCTTAGGTTCCCTGAAATTCCCTGTCTCAAGAGAATAAGGCAGTCAACAATAGAGAAAGATCCTAACTTCTTCCTCAGGCCTCTATATGCACTCACATGGGCATGTGGACATGACAAGCCAGCACACACATGCACACAGAGGGGGTGGGTTGTCATAGGAGGCCGCTTGTTCTTTCCCAGCTGCCCAGACTACCAAAATAATCACACAGAAACTATATTATTTATAATACTGTTTGGCCAATAGCTTAAGAACATTTTTAGCTAGCCCTTATATCCTAAACTAACCCACCTCCATTAATCTGTGTATCGCCACGTGGCTGTGGCTTACAGGCAAGGCTCCATCCGATGTCTGTCTCTGGCAGTGCTACATACCTTCTTTCTCCCAGCATTTAGTTTAGTTTTTCCCTACCTATCTCTATTCTGTCATGTGCAGGCCCAAGACAGCTTCCTTATTTATTAACCAATAAAAGCAACACATATACAGAAGGACTTACCACAGCAGTGGGAGAAGGAGAGGGAGAGAGAAAAAAGGAAAGAGAGAAAAAGGGAGTTTTCAAAAGAAATTAATAGACAAGAGGCAGAACCCCAATACAGAGCTCACAGTAATATTGTTAGTTTAAGTTCATCGTTGACTATATTGTGAGTTTGAGTTCATCATTGTCTATATAGGAATTCAAAGCCAGTCTGAGCTACATGACAAGACCCAGTCTGAAAAGAAAACACAACCCCCTCTCAAAAAGTGAAGGAACTGAAAGAGTGAGAAGGGAAGCAAGTGTGTGCCAATGCACACACACACACACACACACACACAGAGATATGTATAGTTGTCCTTCCTTCCCACACTCTCCTACTATCTCTCTTTCTATCTATATCGATCTTTTTTTAAAGACTGTATAAAAGTCTTTCTTAGTTAGCTCCAACTCTGCTTCAAAAAACAGTAAAGAAAAAAAAAAACTCTCCAGTAAGTCATCCCTGACCTTAAAAGTAATGTTGAAGAAAATTGAGGTTGATAATATACTGGCTAACCACAGTAACAATGAACTACAAACCCAGTTTAACAACTACTCACCTAGCTGTTTAGACAATCTAATTCTCTCAATACGTCCCACAACACAGCCTGACAGGAGAAAGTATGCACTGTTTTCTTTGGTCTCTACAGTCCTATACAAAATGCCAGGGATAGTGAGATAGCACTTGTCCACAAGTCTGTTGATCTGGGTCAGACTCTGGAACCCGTGCAAAGGTAGAGGGAAAGAAGAAACTCCACAAAGTTATTCTCTGGCCTCTATATGTGCACAGTGGCCAAAGTACCCTCATACACACACATACAGGTACACACAGACACACACACGTGCACGCACACACACAGGCATGCACAGGCACACACAGGCACATATACACAGACACAAACTAATAACAGATAACAATACTACAAAGAAGCAAGATAAGACAACACCAAGAATCAAAGCAAGCAATAGAGCTGGACATTGATACTATACACAGATGTTTGGAAAGATCACTCAAGCAATTTAAAATAATTTTTGCTTGTAGTTATTGCGATGAATTGGGTTGGGATCATGATCTCAAGTCTTGAACAAGCAGGATCTGAAGTAGAGACCACTGAGGAATGCTGATTCCTAGCTTGCTCTTTATGGCTTTCCAAATGTCCTTTCTTACACAAGCCAGGACCACCTACCTGTCTGGGGATAGTCCCACCCACAATGGGCTGGACCCACCCCCTCAGAGTTGCCTATAAGTCTCTTTATGCAGACCTTTTCTGAGAGGCTCCTTTCCTCCTATCTTGTGTCAGGTTAACAAAAAAAAAAAAAAAAAAAAAAAAAAAACCCAGCCAGTATAGGATCACATGACAATAAATGTAGGTGACTTCAAGGTGCTCAGAACCACACTCAGTCAGCGGCCAAAAAGAAAACAGAGTCCTCAGTCCTGTCACCATGTCGGGGTGAGTCTCTGGGTAACACAAATGAGTTCAGAATTGAGTCTCCTTCTGAGTTTCTAGAACTTTCCTGCACTGTTGACACCCTGGAGTTTCCCAAACACTGGAGCAGAGAAACCAGTCAGTCCCACCCTGATCTTGACCTTCAGACTGTGAGATAAAACGTTGCTATCTTTAAACTGCTGAGTTTGTAGTCACTTGCTAGGGCAGCGATTGTAACTACTTCAAGTGTCTTTATGTTTGGTTGCCTGAGGACATGGTTCCAGTGCTCCCACACACATCAATAGAGCTCACAGGAGCCGGGCGGTGGTGGCGCACGCCTTTAATCCCAGCACTCGGGAGGCAGAGGCAGGCGGATCTCTGGGAGTTCCAGGCCAGCCAGCACTCGGGAGGCAGAGGCAGGCGGATCTCTGGGAGTTTGAGGCCAGCCTAGTCTACAAAAGCTAGTTCCAGGACAGGCTCCAAAGCTACAGAGAAACCCTGTCTCCTCAAAAAACCAAAAAAAAAAAAAAAAAGCTCACAGGAGAAAACAGTAATTACCTAGAGGCTGATTTCAGGCACTGAGAGTATACATCGAACCAAACAAATCGCCCCAGTTAACCAACGTCACAGCTGGGTTTGCGTTGTGAGTCAGAGTTAATTTTAGACACAGAAGTTGCCTGTGTTGGTTAATGAAGGTAGATGTGTGAACAGTGTGTGTGTGTGTGTGTGTGTGTGTGTGTGTGAAGATGCTATAAGGAAATCTATCACTTTGTATGCTAACTTTTGGTTTTCAAAAAAAAAAAAAAGCCAGAAGGAAGTTGAGCACAGTGTAATCTCAGGGCTCAGGTGCAGAGCACACACATGTTAGGAAGTGACACTTCACTGTAGCATGGGGTGAGGTTGACAGCAGTAGATACCATCCAAGGGACTGAGAAAAGAGGAACAACAGCACAAGAAGATGCTGGGGTTCACCTTCTTATTTAGCTTCTCTAGGATCACGAATTATAGGCTCAATATCCTTTATTTATGGCTAGAAACCAAATATGAGTGAGTACATCCCATGTTCCTCTTTTTGGGTCTGGCTTACCTCACTCAGGATAGTGTTTTCTATTTCCGTCCATTTGCATGCAAAATTCAAGAAGTCATTGTTTTTTACTGCTGAGTAGTACTCTAATATGTATATATTCCATACTTTCTTCATCCATTCTTCAATTGAAGGGCATCTAGGTTGTTTCCAGGTTCTGGCTATTACAAACAATGCTGCTATGAACATAGTTGAGCATATACTTTTTCTTTTTTTTTTTTCTTTTTTTTTTTTCTGTTTTGGTTTTTCGAGACAGGGTTTCTCTGTGGTTTTGGAGCCTGTCCTGGAACTAGCTCTTGTAGACCAGACTGGTCTTGAACTCACAGAGATCCACCTGCCTCTGCCTCCCAAGTGCTGAGATTAAAGGCGTGCGCCACCACCGCCCGGCTGAGCATATACTTTTGTGATCCTAGAGAAGCTAAATAAGAAGGTGAACCCAAAGAAAAACATATAGGCATCCTCCTGAATATTAAACTTCATCAGACGATGAAAGGAGACAGAGACAGAGACCCACATTGGAGCACCGGACTGAAATCTCAAGGTCCAAATCAGGAGCAGGAGAGAGCACGAGCAAGGAACTCAGGACGGCAAGGGGTGCACCCATACACTGAGACAATGGGGATGTTCTATCAGGAACTCACCAAGGCCTGCTGGCCTGGGTCTGAAAAAGCATGGGATAAAACCGGACTCGCTGAACATAGAGGACAATGAGGACTACTGAGAACTCAAGAACAATGGCAATGGGTTTTTGATCCTATTGCACGTACTGGCTTTGTGGGAGCCTAGGCAGTTTGGATACTCACCTTACTAGACCTGGATGGAGGTGGGTGGTCCTTGGCCTTCCCACAGGGCAGGGAACCCTGATTGCTCTTCGGGCTGATAAGGGAAGGGGACTTGATTGGGGGAGGGGGAGGGAAATGGGAGATGGTGGTGGGGAGGAGGCAGAAATCTTTTTTTTATTATTTTTAATATTTTTTTTCTTGAAAAAAAAAATTCCGCTTCCTCCCCGCCTCCCATTTCCCTCCCCCTCCTCCCGCCCCTTTCCCCCTCCTCCCACTCCTCTTCTCCTCCCTCTCCAGTCCCAAGAGCAGTCAGGGTTCCCTGCCCTGTGGAAAGTCCAAGGTCCTCCCCCCTCCATCCAGGTCTGGGAAGGTGAACATCCAAACTGTCTAGGCTCCCACAAAGCCAGAACCTGAAGTAGGATCAAAACCCCGTGCCATTCTCCTTGGCCTCTCGTCAGCTCTCATTGTCCGCCATGTTCAGAGAGTCCGGTTTTATCCCATGCTTTTTCAGTCACAGTCCAGCTGGCCTTGGTGAGCTCCCAATAGATCGGCCCCACTGTCTCAGTGGGTGGGTGCACCCCTCGTGGTCCTGACTTCCTTGTTCATGTTCTCCCTCCTTCTGCTCCTCATTAGGACCTTGGGAGCTCAGTCCGGTGCTCCAGTGTGGGTCTCTGTCTCTATCTCCATCCATCGCTAGATGAAGGTTCTATGGTAATATGCAAGATATTCATCAGTATGGCTATAGGATAGGTTCATTTCAGGTTCCCTATCCTCAGGTGTCCAAGGAACTAACTGGGACTTTAATAAATAAATAAATAAATAAATAAATAAATAAATAAATTTTAAAAAATTTAATAAATAAATAATTTTTTATTTATTCATTTACTTCTTATGTATACAATATTCTGTCTGTGTGTATGTCTGCAGGTCAGAAGAGGGCACCAGACTTCATTCCAGATGGTTGTGAGCCACCATGTGGTTGCTGTGAATTGAACTCAGGACCTTTGGAAGAGCAGGCAATGCTCTTAACTGCTGAGCCATCTCTCCAGCCCCAATAAATAAATAAATTTAAAAAAAAAAAAAAAGAAGATGCTGGGAACCAAGAGTTGATGGGACACCAGGATGAATATAATAGCACAGGAAAAGGAAACCTAGCCTAATTAAATATTAGAATACAGCAACTCCAAACCCAGATCCAGATATTATTGGCACTATTGTGACACAAAAGAACAAACACAAAGTGTCAGTGCTTACCCAAAGCTTAGCTCTCTGTTTGAGACATTCTCATGCAAATCAGCCTTAAAATTTCCATCAGTAAATCTGTCCCATGTCCAAAATGACCAGTTCAACAATGTGTCTCTAATTACGTCTATTCACTTGTTAAATTGCCCTCTGTGGTCTCTTTCGAGCATCGATGGAAGAAACAGCCTCAGTGGCTCCTTTGCTTCCCCACCGATCAGCAGGTAACACATTCAGTGGTCTCCTTCCATCCCATGGTTTATCACCAAAATTCTATTCTTTCCTCCCATCACCTCATCCCAATCTTCCGGCCATGGCACACTGAGAATTCCTCAACGAGCCCAGTATCTTGAATCAAGCCTCCCTTGAACCTGTCTCCAATATATATTCAGATCCGCACAGCATTGATGATATCACTACAAATTGAGGGTCACTAATCTAAACTGGGTCCTCACAACTCTTGTTTACCACTTCATCTTACAACCACGTCAGATTTTCAGCCCTCTCATCTAGCTTCTGTTCCTCCACCCATGGGAAAGCTGAAGCCACTGGACAAGAATTCCCCAATTCTCACTTCTCAAACTATCAGCCTTTCTGAACTGGTGCCCTTCCTCCCTTCTTCTGTGTAACAGGAATCTTTTTCATACGCAGAGACTTCCTTTGGCTACAGTTTTACATTTTATTCATTCTCCCCTTTTCCAGGAAAACTACTCTGTTCGGTTTCATTCTACTTTTCTCCGTCGTTCACAGTCAGATTTCCCTCCTCTTACAATAGCGACAGAGCATCGTCCTTAACTGACCTCTGATTTCTCAGTGCCTGCCTCTTCTCCCCTTTTCAACCAACTTCTCCACAGTGTCTACTTGCTGTTTCCAGTTCTCCCAGTCCTCAGCCTGTAGCCCACTAGGAAACGGCTTCTGTGTTAGGCCCATAAGCAAATCTACCCTGTAAGGTGAGCAGGGGCGGCCTTGCACCAGGTTTGGTAGAGTGTTCTCACTTGCACTTCAAACAGCAACAACACTAGACACTGTTGGCCACACTCAACTTCTTCAACAGCCTGCTTCTCTGGTTGGTCCTCTTCATCTCTGTTACCTTGTCCTGGTTGGCTTTTGTTTGTTTTGGGTGAACTTGATACAAACTAGAGTCATTTGAAGAGAGAACCTACATTAAGAAAATGACTCCTCCATAGGATTGCCTTGCAGAGAAGCTGGTGGGGCAGGAACAGAATCAGAAGCAATTGAGGAACACTGCTTCCTGACTTGCACCTCACGGCTCTCTCGGTCTGTTTCGTCCCATCTCCAGGTTCCTGCCCTGAATTTCTTCCTGACTTTCCTCAGGAAAAATAGTATGACCTGACAGGTGTAAACTAAAATAAACCCCTTCCTCCCCAAGATACTTTTGGCCATGGTGTTTTATCAGAGCAGTGGAAAGCAAACACAGACAAACTGCAAACTCATATACTTGATCACTAAACATTAGAGGTCTTCGGGGCTCATTCTGAAACCTATTCATAGTGCTTGTCCTCATTTCTAATAAACACAACTACCATTTAAGTATTGTTGGCTCCAAAATTTGTAATACTTATCTTGACTTTGTCACTGAGTTCTGGAACTAATTAATATTAAGAAATAAAGACTGATAAATAACTTATACATAATTAAGAAGTTTTAATCTCACCCTGAGCTTTTTATATCAATAAAAAAAATCATCCATACCTAAGTTCTAGAAGTTTACAGGCCAGGTATGATTTGGGGATTCAGCCCCGATGACCTTACCATGCCTAAGCTCCCCTTCCACAAGCCAGTGGCTAAGTAAGAGTATAAAGCCAAAACATAAACAACTAAATTAGCCCAATCATGGGTGCAAGTAAATCTGCCTTAGCGGCTAGGACTCTAATTCATCTCCAAGCTCTTTTTTCCCCTCAATCCTGTCTGATTCATGGCCAAAGAAAAATTAGAAATCCTATGGATATTGTCTCAAAATTTTGAGTTCTACAAATCACTAATTTCTTTCAACAAAATTCATTAAAAAAGAATACCCAATGCCACTGTTTGAGTGACCATTTGCCAAAATGGTCAATTATTACTGAGTCAAAGAAAAGCATTCATATAGTAAGCACTTGGGATGCTTTCATTCTGAACAGAGGAAGCAGTTTCTGATTTTCCATCAGAAGATGAGACTTGAGTGAGGAAAGGATTGGGTTTATATATCAATCATTTTTAAAGAGTCTGTTGAGAAATTTCCGTGTCGCAGGCATTACGC
This sequence comes from Chionomys nivalis, assembly GCF_950005125.1. Lineage (NCBI taxonomy): Eukaryota > Metazoa > Chordata > Mammalia > Rodentia > Cricetidae > Chionomys > Chionomys nivalis. The sequence goes on along the minus strand of NC_080088.1, from coordinate 57,639,735 downwards.
TGTGTGCTCTGGAGAATAAAGTCAAGGAGTGCTAGAAATGAAAGTGCCTTGGGGGTCAAAGCAGATAAGCCCAACAGAGGCCTAGATTATGGAATGGCTTTGCCAACATGTCATGGCTAGAATTAACATATTTGCTCTCAGCATGTTAATATACAAACAGCAAGAGTCACATTATTGTAGAATCATCTAAAATGCAGGAATTAAGGAACCTACCACATCCCTAGATTGAGAGAGTATTTCACAAAAGGACAAAATGGGCCTAAGCAATGTCCGTGAATCAGGTCCAGTTCTGTGACTAGCTTAGTTTTTCTTCTAATTTAATCCCAGGAGAGATACATGAAAGCAAACTGGACATCCTACTCTCCAGAATGGTACTGGTGCCCAACATTGGATTCTCCACATTGTTTCCATAGTGCACAGCTGCTGTGTTGAAGATAGAGGACCATGACTCCATGTGTGGAGCGTGGCTGCAGACAGAGATCTGTTATCGGTAAGTCCAGTTTCTCTTTATTTTGATTCATTATAAAACTAGGCAAGACCTTCATCCATCAGCTTAGTTCTGTCCGTTTCTCTCTGGTGAAGTGAAGCCAGGAAAGCAATACTATCTCTGGGTTTCCTGCTACAAAAGGCAAACTGTGGCCAGTGGCCACATCCAGTCCTCCACCTGTTTTAGTTAAAATAAATAAATAAATAAATAAATAAAGAAAGAAAGAAAGAAAGAAAGAAAGAAAGAAAGAAAGAAAGAAAGAAAGAAAGGCCAAGTTGAGAATGACGCATACCATCTGCTCTCTAAAACTCAGCTCTGTTGTTTACTGACAGGTCTTTTAACAGAAAAATCTTGCTACCAGATACTTAAAAGCTAAGCAAACAACAGCATATGGGTATGTTGCAATAAGAAGCTGCAAAGATTAGTAAAACTCGGTTTCCTACCTTTCTTAAACCTTTGAAAACAATGTAAATGATGCCCAAGGATTGTATGAAATTTTATGTGCCCACATCCATCTCATATCCAAAGGAATAATACGAAAATGTTTCTATATGGGGGGAGGCGGGGTTGAGACAGGGTTTCTCTGTATATCCTTGGCTATCCTGGAACTCACTCTGTAGACCAGGTTGGCCTCGAACTCACAGAGATCCACCTGCCTATGCCTCCCGAGTGCTGGGATTAAAGGTGTCAGCCATCCTATACAGCAAGTTTCTTATATTTTTAAGCATTACTTTAGAAGTAATGCTTAGTTAGAGGCTTTATATTTATATAATGTCTCTGGGTCTCAGAGTTTGTATTCTAAGATATCTTTCCATTATAAGCAAAAGATTTTGCATTAAAGAACTCCCATGTTTCATGGATTTTAAGAATCTATGAGGCTTTATAAAGTAGTAATATTCAGAAAGAAGTACTTTACTTTGAGAAGTCTAGTGTTGTTTTAAATTTTTAATTATTTTTATCTTATCCTATATATGTGGGTATTTTGCCTCCACGTATGTCTGTTCATCATGGCCATGCCTGGTACCCACAGAAGCCAGAAGAGGACATTATATCACCTAGGACTGGAGTTACAGACAGTTATGAGCTGCCATATGGGTGCTGGGACTCAAACCCAGGTCCTCTGGAAGAATAGCCAGTGCTCTTAACTACTGAGCCATGTCCCCAGCCCTGCTCCAGTGCTGTTCTTGATTAGTAATATGATCATAGAGAACTGGCTTTGTTCTTTATCTTCATCTCTCTTGTTCAAGGGAGGACCAGCTGGATCTGATGCTTCACCCAGCTCTGGGCTCCGAGCTTGAGGAGGAAAGGTAAACAGCATTTGGATCCATCAGCTCTCAGGACTCGGCCAGTTTCTGTTGCAGTAAGGTGTTGTTAAATAAAATATTTCAGATTAATGGTGCTCCTTGGATACTTTTGGCCTCGCAGCCTTTTTAAGAACCAACACTGTGAAGAAAATTCTATATATGAATAATCTGCAAAACTAGTTCCAATTTTAGAGTGATTTACTCATGTCTCTTTGACACTTTTCTGAGTACAGTAAGCATGTTTATAACTCACTTCCCATTCAAATTTTACTCAATAAAAATATCTCTTATTAACATTATATGACAGACAAAATTTTCATCTACAATTGGCTCATAGTTTTACTAAATTCATGCAGTCTTCAGAAAAATATCTATTTAACTCAATAACCACATATCTTTTTTAAAATGACCAAAATGAAGATTAGGCATGGTGATACTCACTAGGAATCTCAGAATTTAGAAGATGGAGGTAGAATGCTTTTAAGTTCAAGGCCAGCCCCAGTAAGTTAAATAGTGAGTTCATATCTAGCTTACACTTCATAGTGAGACTCTGCCTCAAACAAACAAACAAATCCACTAAAGTGGATGAGATTTAGGGCGAGACTGCCATAGGCAAGCTTGGAAAGCTAGAAAGACAATATAATACGGCCATATGCGACCCATTTAGAAGGAAGTTGCTTCCAGCCTTCCATTAGCATCATACATAGCTGGAATCATGATAAGAACAGCAAATTCCATTTCTCCACTTCAGAGATCTTGTTGTACCAACACAGCTTCAGATCACCTACCCTAGAACCAGTAGCTCAGTAGTATCTCATTGGCTTGGTTGCAGTGCGTGACACAAAGGGCAGGGAAGTACAAGCATGATGTAAGTGATGCAAATCATGAAGGGGAATGTCACAGACCTGAACCAAAGCCAAGATGGCCGCACATACAGCCTGCAAGGAGCCAAAAGTTATGCCCAAAATGACACAGTTAATATACCACCCTGCATTTTAGAGATGCAGTTGAAAGAATACAGCATAGATCTGCATCTGAATGCTGAGGAAACTGAGTCCTAATGAGGTTAGGTGACTTACATGGGACTCGCGGACTGAATAGTGGTGTTGCTAATATCCGAGCCCCGGGATCCTGTCCATGGACCCAGCCCCATACCAGTCCCCCCGCTGCCCCATACCAGTCACCCCTCTGCCCCATGCAGAGAAAGCAAAACACAAGTGCTGAAGGGATGGGCTCGCATGATACACACGCCTGCAGCAACTCTGGGTTCTATAAACTTGAAAATATCCCCATGAATCATAAATATTAGCTTCTGTCCTCAGAGCAGCATCTTGATCCAAAAGAGAGCAAAGGAAACCCCCCAGGGCCTCCAAATCTCAGAGCAGAGCGCAGAGCAGATGGAAAAGCAGGCATCTGTTACCAATAGAAAAGAAAACCACGCTGTGTATGTGTGTGTGTGTGTGTGTGAGAGAGAGAGAGAGAGAGAGAGAGAGAGAGAGAGAGAGAGAGAGAGAGAGAGAGAAGGGGAAGGAGGGAGAAAGAGAAGAAATGGACTTTTCTGGAATCAGTCAGGGTGGAGTAGGAACAGCCCATGTCGGAGGGTGTTAACCCATTCTGGTACACCATCTTACCATCTTTCAAGGTTCAGGGAAGAGGAAATCCCAGGAAACTCAGCAAAGAGACGGCAGGGGTGGGGATGTTAAGATTTAGTTGAAGATGTGTGTACTTCTTCTCTCCCCACTCCCACTCATGTAAAGTTAACCTTAATAAAAACCTGCCCTCCAAACTTTCTCAAAGGAAACCATTATTAAGTGACCTTTGTTTGTGCACTTTATGTTAAATAAGGATTTACAGTGTTTCTTCACAGAGAATTCTCCTCTGGGGGCATTTTCATATGTACAGATGAAACTAATCTGGCCATGCCTCTAAAGTCTGGCTGCAGCCAAATTCCTTTCTAAATGATTAGACAACCAACTGTAAGCATGAGCAGCTACATGCATACATTACAGAGAGAGAGAAAGGACACTCTCCATACCCCCTCTTGCATGGGCCTGGACTGTCTAAGGCACAGAATTTATGAGATGTGTCACTGACTGTTTGAGTAGGGATTATGCTTCCAACCTGTAAACAGTGCTTAGTGGTAAAATCAGGTGGATCACTTTGCCTTTAAAATGGCTTGGGTTTTGCTCCCAGGAGAATTGGAGGCCAAGTAGGACACCTGAGGGAAAACAATGATCCCTTCCAAAACAAACACACACACCTACACACAGAGACACACACGCACACACATGAATGCACGCACACAACCTGATGAAATCCATAGAATAGATGCACAAGTATCAAGTCACCATATATGACATTTAGTAAACGTATGGGCCCAAACTGGGATTTGGGATTAAACAGCTTTCAGTTATTCAGAATGAAAGAACTTTAAAACTGGTAACTTCTCTTAAATCTACATCTCAGGTACTCTAGGAAGTTGCCAGACTCTTCCTACATCTGGGAGCCATGGTTTCTGGGGTTTGCTCTCACTCAGCACAGGCAATGAGGATAGGGGCCCTTCTTTTATGACTCAAGTTTCCCCTGGATAGCCAGGATTTGCTCTCCCTCTCCTAGAGAATGGAGCTCATGGAAGCGTCAAGAGGCAAAAGGAGTAGATTGGAAGGGCTGCGAGCCCCACCTGTCAGTGGATACCTGTTATCACATCTCAGTGTCATAGGGGAAAGACTGGAAGATGACACTCACAGGGCATGTATTCCATGCCAAGAGTTTCCTATTTAAATCCTAATTTTAAATGTTCTGTTTCAAACAGTCAGTCTAGCAAAGGAACCTTAAAGCTGTTTTCTTGGTAATAATAATGGTTTCAAACAGCTTGCACAACTGGTGATAGCATTTTCTAGATTCAACCATCTCCCGTCTACATTTAAGCAAATGTTTGCGTCTTCCAGGACTTTCTGCAGTGAAGACAATATTGAATGCCTTTCCCAGCACCAACCTGATGTGTAAATAGAGTGGCTGCTTGATGTGACTTAAGAGACATTAAGATGGTGCCTGTCCTTTCGCAAATCTACCCTCTTGGATGTGCCTGTTGTTTGAAATCACCCCTAAGAGAAGACAAACTGGGTTTGCTGGGACTAATGTTTCATCCACATGAAGACTCTTTAGAGGGAAGACACAAATTCTCCAGAATGAGCCGTTCACCCCTATTATGGCTGAGAATATAGTGGGTTATCACACCGGGCCCCATTATTGCAGTTAGTGTATGTTAATCGGATAAAGGGGGAGTAGAGAGTGACTGGGGGTATTTGGGTGGTGTATGGAAATGGACAGTCTGGAGGTGACAGTTGCTGGCAAAAGGAAATGCTGGAGGGGCAATAGGAGTCTTCAGGTACCAGGGGCCTCGGCTCTCAAAGGAAGGATGCTGAGGTACAGATCCTCCCATAAAGTGAAATCTGCTTCCACTTTTATACCTATCACCTACTCCATGTCTTCCCCCTCTAATCCTCAGATAAGACAGAACTGGCAAGTAGAGTTTGGTCTTTGATATTTAATAACTGTTGATAGATGTCTCATTTGCTTATCAAGCTATTCCTTCCTCTTTGTCCCAACCAAACCATGTGGTTAAAAAAAAAAAGGTTAGAAACAAGGTCATCAAAAACAGAACTAAGAGTGGAAACTTAAACAGAAAGGAGAGTGAGAGTTTTTGCCAGTTAAATCAACATGCGCGTTCTCAGCGGAAAAATCGCAGAAATGTGGCCTGAGAAGGGTGTGCCTCCAAAAGGGGTGGAAAGCAGGGCACCTAGAGACGAAATGCCATGCCTTCTCTCAACAGCCCGACTCCCACAGAAGTGGTTCTGTCTCCTGGTAACTTCACCTCACAGCTCAATGAGCTGATGTCTCTAGAAGTTCCCTAAATCTAAGGTCATTGTCGCTGAAACATCCACATTGTAGTTGAAAAATAAAATTTACACTATGAAAATTAAAGTGAGAAAAGTAGGTGAAAATCCCTTGTAAACAGAAGCAGAAGCATACATATACATACACACACACACACACACACACACACACACACACACACATATATATAAACAAACTATCTTGACTGAAAGAAGCCTACAAATGAACCTGTGATTTCAAATATTTATTAAGCACCTTTAAGATCTAAAAGTACTCTTTAAGCCAAGAAGAGAAATGAAAGATGATCACTCAGTTAAAAATGTCCCTAATCTGAAAATGTACATAAAACAACCAGGTTCTAACAAGCCCTGAAGCACATTAAAGAAGCAAACAAAGAGCTATTCTTTTCCCGAGTCGAGGCTCTTTATCTCGCTGCTGTCACCATGTTAAGGCACATTTTTAAAACAACAAATAATCACTTCTATTAAGGCCTTCTCTTCCCCCTCATATGCTTAGGGTACTAGAGGTTCCATATTAAATACTGAGGGTTTTTCTCTTTTATTGAGTGGTCAGATGCCTCAGCTCTTAGATGGAAAAAGACGTTCATGCTATATAATACCAGAATCGTCTTGTAGGGCGCTATGGACAGATGAGCAGATAGAGTGAATTCTCACTACCAGCAGATTGTGTGTTTGCAAAGGTTTCTACTTGCTAAAATGCATTGCCATGACCAAATCCGTACTCAGTGTATTCTCCCAGTTCTTTATGGATGGGGACAAAGCAGTGAAAGATTGGAGCTGTTCAGTGCTCATCCTCCCAGTTGATGTGAACAGGTGAGATTCTGACCCTTGGTTTCCACCCTTATATTGTGAGCATATATCCTTCTCACCATGAGTTTAGATCCATACCGCCTCAATCTGTGTGGCCTTGCCATGGCTTTATATGACCTATGAGTGTAGTTCTGTAGGTCAGTCTACTATCTCTGCTGATTTTAAAAAAATTGAAGTTAGATAAACATTTGGGTATGAGCAATGATATACCAGCCCAAAATATAACATTAATCAACAACATACACTATATAAGGTGTCTTTGAAGAAAAATACTTGTAAAACTTATTGCACACTGGTCCACTGATGAAAATACTATCAGAGGCTCATAGGAGGTGCTTCACCTAGAAAGAATGGTTCAATATTCAACAAGTTGACTTTACAGCAATTTTGTAGAAACTACTTCCTAAAGAAAGGATCAACAGAATTATGTCCCACAATTCACATTTAATTGCTGAGGGGTCACCCACCCAGCTAGAAGCAGGGAAAACACCACCTCAGAGGCATCCGTTTCCAAGTCCAGTGATCACCTTGTCTCCTGCCTCCTCTTCCAGTCACACTGGAATAAGGCTCACGTTTCTGTATAGTATGGGTTGTCTGTACAACTAACATTCTCATTATTAATAAAACATTGCCTTTCAAAGTGTTTAAATCAGGCCTACATCTCCCGTGTAGATTGGTGCCATGAGATGTAGATTGTCATCAGAGAGATCATCCAGCAACCAATGGAAACAGATGCAGATCCACAGCCAGACATTAGGTTTGGAAGCCCTGCCCTTTCCTAAACAGAAACACAGGAGGAGTAGATTGGGGGATGCCAAGAGAAGGGGGATAGGAGGGAGAGACTGAGAAGAGAGGAGGGAGAGGAAAATGAGGCCAAGATATAAAATAAGCAAACAAACAAATAAAATAAAGTGGGTCTAAATTGAATCTTGAAGCCAAAAAAGGACTGCTTAATTCATGTTGCAGAACTCTGTCTGGGTCTTGATGATGCAAGAATGCAAGCTACATGCAAAGGAGACAAGGCCTGACCTCACTGAAGGCTGCCTCTGCGCACAGGAGACAAGGCCTGACCTCACTGAAGGCTGCCTCTGAGCACAGGAGACAAGGCCTGACCGCACTGAAGGCTGCCTCTGCGCCAGTGCCCCCATCTCATCTCACATAACAAGAAATCAGTGTGGGTCTCAGCAACTTCATTTGACTTTTATCTTTTAAACCAATTGTCTTTATGTTTAAAGAAAGATGCTTAATAAATGGGTAGCAACTCTCTAAGGGACAAGAGGTATAGATTAAAAACTGATGTGATTCTTTCCTATTATAAGTTGATTAAAATATGAATAAAAAGGATAAAACCAAAATGTTGACACTATGAATTCCTGGGAAAAGTCTAGAACAACTAGAATTTTCATTTTTTTTCTATTTAAAAACTATACATCCACTTGGGGAAAGTTTGGCACTTCTTTTAAGATTGAACACTTACTTAATATATTACAAAAATGCTCTCTACCATTGTTATTTACGAAAGAAAAATGAAAATATTTCTTGGCACACTTACCTACAAGCAAATATTTACAGACCTTTTATTCATTTTTGCTTGAAGCAAGAAACAATCCAAATATCCATCATCGCCGGAGAGGTAAGCACATTGTGCTACAGGCATGGAATGGAATTCTACTCAATTGAAAAAGTACTGATGCCTATGACTACGTGAGCATATTAAAAACTCTATTAAGAAGAAAACAAAGACTAAAAGGGCTATTCACTACATACTTCTACAAGGGCAGAAGTCAGAGCAGTGTTTCCTAGGGGGGTTGGTGTAGGACAATTACTGACTACAACACACAATGGAAAGCTCTAAGGACACACAAGTGCCTTACATCTTGATTAATTGTGACAAACTAATGGTGTATTCCAACTGGATGATACAGGCAGGCAGGCAAAGAGGAAACAAGACACTTTTAACCATTTCTTTAAATTTTGGAGGCTGAAGAAAGTCATGTTTTTCATTTATTTTCCCAATAATGAACAACCTGAGTATTCACTATTTCTCCGAGAGAAATGCAAAGTGAGGAATGTTTAGCTGCAGGGTGCAGCATGAGAGGATAGCCCTAGTCTGAACTGCCAAATCTGACCGACATACTGTTGGAGGGCTTAGTTTGCCAGGATACCACAGGTAAATCATTTAGATACAGGCTAGGCAAAGGCATTCACCAGTTGTGTAAGATGTTAGTCATTTTTAATCTGCTAATATGAAGGTTGCTTAATAATTCCACGTATTAGTATCACTATGTAGAATTTCTTTTAAGATGTTGTTATACTTACCTGGTCTTGGAAAAACTAAGGATATTGAAAAATACAAGCCTTCCATGATTTAAAGACCTTCCCTATTTTGTTATAGGAAATTCAACTTTAGATAACAGAATCAGAGCTTCAGTTCCAAGATTTAGGAGACATTATGGGGGAAGGGTTGGAGACAGGGGAGGGTCTAGCAGCCTTCAGAAAGATAAGCCTGCTGGAATGAGGGGGACAGGAAAAGGATGATACAAGAGTCAGTCTCACCACAGTTAGGCTTTTCCTAGTGGTACCTGCCTAGGAGGTGCGGAGCTTTGAGATGGGACTCAACTTTTTTGCTCTATTCAACTGTTTTCTTTGTCCACGGCATCCATCACAGAGTCTGTTCCGAAGCCTGGTTGTTTGGCTTGCTTAATTAAGTTTGTTTATTGAAAGTGGATTAAGCAGCAGTAGGAAATGAGCTGTTTTCACTGCTTACACAGCCCTTGCTTGGCAACTCTGATAAAACCCTTGGAGAAGGTCAAATCAAAGACACCCTGAATCAGAGCAAAAGCCAAAGGCCACATGAGGCCCTGAAATTCCCTGGATGCTATGCACATTTGTGTAAAAGACAGCCCCTGATCCAGATGGAGATTTTGTCCTGCATAGAAACTGCCCTCCCAACTTTATTAACAAGGTCTTTGCTTTGTTAAGGTCTTATTAACTTCCGAGAGTCTGATATTTCCTTGTAACCACTTTCTAAAGTGGTGTTTTTGAAAGAATCCATTGTAGATGACTTAAGCAATAATGACATCCATTAACAAAACTTACTGTAGGTAGAGGATCAGGACATACACAGTGTTCTGGGAGAGCCCTGATTGACAGACATGTTTCCTCAGTCTTCTAAATTGTTTTCGTGGTTATTGTGTAGTCTCCAGTCAGGAAACTTGTTCACCAGCTTATATGTATTCTCTGTGAAGCTTTTTTAAAAATTTTAATATTTGCAGAAATGTCATTAAAACTTTTTCAGAATGCCAAACGTTTCAGCTCTCCCATGCAAAATATGCCCCCTGTTCTTTGTACTTACTTTTAGTTACTCTTCAGATGCAGCGTTTATAGTGTTGCAGGATCCTATATATTTTGTCACCCTTCTACTAGAATACAAACTACACTTAGACAGTGTTTATTTTTCATTGTTGTGTGTATGGGTGTGTGTGTGTAGTAGGGAGCTGTGGGCCTCTTCCCACAGCCCGGCTCATGGCTGCCTAGCTAGCTTATGACCCGAAATAAAAACACACAAATTGTATTCTTTTAAACACTGCTTGGCCCATTTCTATTCATTTGTGTAGCACCCCAAGGTGTGCTTACCGGGAAGATTCTAGCCTACGTCCATCCTGGGTGGGAGCTTTATTGCGTCTGCCGGGGAGAGGAGAGCATGGTGTCTGCTCCAGAGAGCAGAGCTGTCGAGTCTGAGTTCACTTCTTCTTCCTCCCAGCATTCTGTTCTGTCTACTCCACCCACCTATGTTTTAACCTATGAGGGCCAAGCAGTTTATTACTTAACCAATGAAGTCAACAGATTGATATATGACACTCCCACATCATGTGTGCATGTTCATGTATGTATGGGTACATGTGTGCAGAGGAAGGATAAGTACACACATATATAAAGGTCAGAATATCATTCCTCAGGAGCCATTTACCTTGTCTTTTATTGCTGTTGGTTGTTTGGTTGGTTTGGTTTGTTTGAAGGGTTTCTCACTAGCCTAAAGCTCATCAAATAAGCCTGTCTAACTGACCAGGAAGCCCCAGGACTCCACCTATCTCTACTGCCCCAGCACTAAAATTACAAGCATACAGCCTAATTGTTTTTTTGTTTTATATGAGTTACAAAGATTGAACTCAAGTCTTCATGCTTGGAAGGCAAGGACATTACTGAATGATCTATGCCCTGAACTACTTTGTTGTATCCGTAGTCTTCATATTATATTTACAAAATGACTTTTTTAAGAGCTAAGAAATTTTCAGTGGCTATCCTGAAAATACAATCACATGAAGAATGAACTTGACCACGGAGTCAAAGATAAGGCCAAAGAGATAAGAGCTGGACCTGAATCAAGTTTGTCCTTGAAGACATACTTGATTCTCAAAGGGAATTAGGAAATGTAGTTCAAATTAAAAGGTGGATCCTAGACCTGGCCCTCTGTATCTATCTTGGGTGCAGGTTGACTCTCTTAAATGTCAGCAGAACCAACGCAGATCCACACCGTTGGCCTCAGGCCTCTCCTGATGTGGCCTCTGGAATAAAGGACAGACCATTTATGAAGGCATCGGAAGATAGTCTGTTCTAAACTATCACATATTTTCTCTGGATTTTTTAAAAAAGGATGCTTGTATATTTTCCAGCTTACTTCTTGAGTAGCAGTTATGCTTAGTATTTTGTGATCTTGGAAAAGGTAATACTCTAAATATTCTTCTTCAAATTTATTTCTATGTATCTTTTGCCCATTGGCCAGGATATATATATATATATATACACACACACACACATACATGCACACATATACATACATATATGCATATACACACATATATGTATGGATATATTCATATGGATATATACATATATGAATATAGCACCTTATCCCTCCTACCCTTACCTCCTTCCCTTCCCTATCAACCCCACCTCCTCCCTATTAGTCCCTCTCCCAAATTAATGGCTTTTGGTTTGGCTTTTAACTTAGCCAGGGGTATCTGTATGAATAGTAGATCACAACTATCCTTTGACGCTTGGTGGCATCTTCACTTACTATATAACTGAAGACAATGACTCTCCCTCTCCTTGAATCTATCAGTAGCAAATAGTTAACAGTGAGCGGGAGATACCCATAAGCCCGTCCTCCACCCATACTTGACTGTTGAGGAACCATAATTGTGCAGATCCAGTGCAGGAAGTGTGTGACTGAGACAGCTACAGCTTGCCCAGAAGACAATGATTCACAGCTGTTCTCTCTAGTTTCTTCCCTTGCACTCTTTCTGCCCACTCTTCTGCAATGTTCCCTTAACAGGAACTGGATAAATATGTTGCTTTGGCTAAGCTCTCAACTGTCATTTATTCTCATCACTTTGTGAAGCCACGAGTCCTTGTATTCAATGCCATTTATGGGAAAGAGTAGCTTCCCTGACACACTGTACTTTTATTTTATTTAAATAGTTTGCTAAGATACTTTAAATGGGGCTGGGTGTGGTGTCCACACCTTTACTTCCCACACTCAGGAAGCAGAGGCAGGTGGACCTCTGTGATTTCAAGGCCCCCTAAATCTAAGTCGACATAGTTCCAGGACAGCCAGGACTACACAGAAAGACCGAGTCTCAAAAGAAAAAATATTTTATAGGTATGACATGTGATAGCTATTTAGTTTCCTGTTGTTACATAATAAATTAACCCAAAGCAGATTGTGTTGAACAACCGTAAATATTTCGTTCTCTGGATCGAAAACTTGTGTCTGCTGGGCTAGCTCTGAATCAGCCCTAAAGTTATGCTGGCATATTCACCAAGATTTCAGTAATCTAAAGGACTGCTTGGGGATGCTTTCTCCCAAGATGGGCCACTCCTATAGCTGGCAAGTATGTGCTAAATGTAGTTATGAAGTCTCAGTTACCCAATAATGGATCTGTCCACAGGTTCATGACATGGCAGCTCACCTTCTCCATTCTAGGTCATCATCTAAGAATTTGAGAAGGGAGCCCATTTCAGGGTCTCTGTGGCTTAGCCTCAGAGGTCACATCTTCACTGCCTCATCCTAGTGAACTCCATATACAATACTAAAGACTCAAATAATATGAAGGAAGAATGACAGAGTCACGCAGAACATTACATTTCCTCACTGGGACTGTGTGGCAGCACATAAAAATCAAAAGCAAACTGTGTTCACACTTTAGTTATAGAATTTAATTCTTCATGAACTCTCATTGTACATAGTCAATGTACAACACTCATTGTACCATCTAATACTCTATATTAAAAAACAATTCTCAATCTGAATTGGCATTAAGACGTTTTGAGAAGTAATACAAAAATGTACAGAACCCTGACTTCACTACTGTACCTACAACTTCAAAGATTTTATGGCTCCCCCAGCAAAGGAAGGAAACATTAACTTTGAAGTTACATGCAATGCTTTCAGCTCACTTCCAAACACAAATGTAATAGGCAAATCCAGTATTAGCTTAAGGTCTAGCTAACAATCTGGGAGATCAAAATGACAGAAAACATATATTTTTTTTTCATGTTGTTTATATATATATATATTTTTATTGTTTGTAATAGCCAGAACCTGGAAACAACCTAGATGTCCTTCAATGGAAGAATGGATGAAGAAAGTATGGAATATATACATATTAGAGTACTACTCAGCAGTAAAAAACAATGACTTCTTGAATTTTGCATACAAATGGACGGAAATAGAAAACACTATCCTGAGTGAGGTAAGCCAGACCCAAAAAGAGGAACATGGGATGTACTCACTCATATTTGGTTTCTAGCCATAAATAAAGGACATTGAGACTATAATTCGTGATTCTAGAGAAGCTAAATAAGAAGGTGAACCCAAAGAAAAACATATAAGCATCCCCCTGAATATTAACCTTCATCAGGCGATGAAAGAAGACAGAGACAGAGACCAACATTGGAGCACTGGACTGAAGTCTCACGATCCAAAGGAGGAGCAGAAGGAGAGTGAGCACGAGCAAGGAACTCAGGACTGCGATGGGTGCACCCACACACTGAGGCAATGGGGATGTTCTATCGGGAACTCACCAAGGCCAGCTGGCCGGGGTCTGAAAAAGCATGGGACAAAACCGGTCTCGCTGAACATAATGGACAATGAGGACTACTGAGAACTGAAGAACAATGGCAATGGGTTCTTGATCCTATTGCACGTAATGGCTTTGTGGGAGCCCAGGTAGTTTGGATGCTCACCTTAATAGACCTGGATGGAGGTGGGTGGTCCTTGGACCTCGCACAGGGCAGAGAAACCTGCTTGCTCTTTGGGCTGAGGAGGAAGGAAGACTTGATTGGGGGAGGGGGAGGGAATGGGAGGTGGTGGCGGGGAAGAGGCAGAAATCTTTAATAATTAAATAAATTAATTTAATAAAAAAAAAAAAAAGAAAAAAAAATTTTCCGCCTCCTCCCCGCCTCCCATTTCCCTCCCCCTCCTCCTGCCCCTCTCCCCCTCCCCCACTCCTCTTCTCCTCCCTCTCCAGCCCCAGGAGCAGTCAGGGTTCCCTGCCCTGTGGAAAGTCCAAGGTCCTCCCCCCTCCATCCAGATCTAGGAAGTTGAACATCCAAACTGTCTAGGCTCCCACAAAGCCAGAACCTGAAGTAGGATCAACACCCCGTGCCATTGTCCTTGGCCTCTTGTCAGCTCTCATTGTCCGCCATGTTCAGAGAGTCCGGTTTACCCACCCACTGAGACAGTCAGGCCGATCTATTGGGAGCTCACCAAGGCCAGCTGGACTGTGACTGAAAAAGCATGGGATAAAACCAGAAAACATATATTTAATCAAATTCATCTTTAACGTGACAATTTCATCTCTCTTCATTGACCTAGTGAATGAACTGGTTCCCATTTTGTAATGGAGCTCCTTGAGTTTGGGATGGCTTTGGCCCACATCCATTTGCTAATATTAGAGAGTAGCTCTAACATCTTTACCAAGTAAAATGGCTTCCAGTTCATGATGTTGCCAGAACCTTTTAGGTCATGTTTGAAACATTACTCACTACCAAGCAAGGCTACATTAAGTAAAAGCTGCCCAGGGATCCAGATAACTGATAAAACTGGTAAGTATAAAATGTAGCCAGCGAGTTTGTCATAAGATCCAGGAATGCTCAGTGTCTCAAGCTAAACTCCTATAGAGGGGTATCACACACAAAACGGCAAGATGCACAGGTTCTCCAAAGCCAGAGAGCCATAGGAAGTTAAATAAGTTCACATAAACACGTCTTTCTAGTCTACACCCCAGTGCGTAATCCTGATTAAGTCTGAAGATTGGTGTTATCCTTCAGCGCAAGACTAATTCCTTCGGCTACCCATAGACACTTAGTGTAGGAGGGACAACGGTCCATGAGCGCCCAGATAAGCCCTAGGGGATACAGGAATGTTAAACACACATGGTTGTCTCTTTGAAGGGAGAGATGTACAGCCTGTTTTCCATCCAGAAGGCTGGGAGAGGAGGTGGTTAGTAGCCTGGTGACCTTTGCACTATCTGTGTGACTGAGGCCACACCAGTTCCTTCCCCAGATGCTTAAGATGTTACATGTAGCTAATCTATAGAAGCCAGCTTTATGGAAGAGGTCACTTGTACAAAGAGTTTCGATGTAGTCATGCCTTAGGCTTTCTTGTGCACATGGGACTGAGTTAATTATCCTCAATATACGGTAAGCATACCTCATCTGGAATGTTTGGGACAAACATGTGCTTTCAATTTATTGAATGTGTTTCTGGTTGAAGGAATATTTACACATACTTAAGGAGATATCTTGAGGATAAAATTGAAGCCTAAACATAAATTTTATGTACATTTCATGTATACCTTATAGACTTAAGCTTCCAGTGACATTTACAGCATACTTCTGGTACACGTGTATTTTAACTGGGACCTAGCACTTAAAATTAAGTGCATAATTTTCCACTTATGTCATCCATAATGATAGAATAAAAATTTTAGGTTTGAAAACATTTTGGATTTGGGGTTTGGGGTGAAGAATATTTGTCTTGAATGTGTGAAACATTATCTCCAGATTGGTTTAAAGGAATTTATATATAATACAATTTATAAGGTTCTGTTTTAAATTAAAAGGATTATTTTTATTTTTAATTATATGTGTAGACTATGCACATGCATGTAGATGCCCAGGGAGGCCTGGGGCCAGAGATGTCAGAGTCCTTTGGAGCTGGAACTGTGGGTGATTGTGAGTTGTTCACTACGGGACTGGGAAGTGAGCTCAAGTCCTCTACAAAACTACTACACACTCTTAACAACTGAGCTACCCCTGCAACCCCTTCTAATGTCATTTTACTGCATCCTTCTACTAATCGTCCACAAGAAAGCCTTAAGGGTATACGCAAGATACAAATACCATTAATGAAAGGCATGCAGGAGAAAGGCTGGAGACTAGATCACACTGAGGTCAGGGTATTTCCTGGTTTTGGTGGTAGCTTGGTTTTTGTTTCTAATGAGACACTATCACAAAATAGAAAGGTCTCTGGAGAGACTATCCCTAACATGGCTCTGCTCTACCCATGCGTATCCTTTAATGCCTTTTAAATTATTTCATAATTTACAGGAAGTTTATTTAGTGTTCATGTCTGTGGTTTCTTTTGTTGCCTGTGAACCTCCAGCTATGAAAAGGAATGTTTAAAATGCATGTTTCTGGGACACCACAAAGCCCTTGCACAGGATACTTGAGCCACAAAGTGTGATGACTTTGGGAAACACCACAGTGAATAGTTGTGTTGATTTTCTGACATACGTGAAAACAGATGTGGACACTGAGTGCCGGACTAAGAAGTGTTATGTAATACAATTCAACCAACGAGACTCAGGGGTTATACAACTAAATGCATGTTTTCCATAAACATTAAGTGGGGCGCCTGGAAATATTTGAACACACATTGACATGGTGACAAACTATAAAAATGGATTATCTTGCCCCAAATATGTGGAAAAAGAATGTTGACTAACTTGTAGTTGACACAGTATTACTTCTCTACGTGAATCAAGATCTTTTCTATTACCTATGATGGTTAAATTTTTTGTCAAGTTGAGAGAATTTAAAATCACCTAGCAAGCATGTCTGTAAGGGCATAGCCAGGGAGTTGGAGGATGTGAAGTTGGTTAGTACTGTTGCATGGCCTGAAGAAAAATGTGGAAGCAAGCATTCGGCTCTGTCGGCCTCCTGACTGTGGACACAGTAGTACCCATGTTCTGCTTCCTGACAATGAACACAGTAGTACCCATGTTCTGCTTCCTGACTGTGGACACAGTAGTACCCATGTTCTGCTTCCTGACTGTGGACACAGTAGTACCCATGTTCTGCTTCCTGACTGTGAACACAATGAGACTCACGTCTGCTTCCTGACTATGGACACAATAGTACCCATGTTCTGCTTCCTGACTATGGACACAATGGAACCCATGTTCCTGTTGCAACAGCTCAGCCCATTCTTGCTCCCATGCCTTCCTAGCCATGATGAAATGTGTTTCCAATTGTAAGCCAAAACAAACCTCTTCTTCCTTATTTTGATTTTGCCAAATATGTCACTGAAAGAGAAAGGTAACTAATGCATTAGTCATCTGATAATTCAGTACTAGTGTCAATATTTAAATTTAAGTTGTTCTAAAAACATGCTTTTTTAAAAAAAATTACTCTCTTCAGTGAAGGACTAAAGGAAAAATTCTAAAGCATACTCAATAGGTTGTTCAAAAATTTAATGTTTGTTCGATTTTCTTATTTTTATCATAAGACAAGCCACAATAGTCTAGTATGTGCAATTGCACACTCATCTGGATCCAGAAAACTACATTACAAAGTTATTCTTTGAATCCACAGGAGATTGGTCCCAGGACCTGTCACAGATATCAAAATTCTTAGATACACAAATCCCAATATAAAGTGGTGTGGTATTTATATGTAATCTATTCATAACTTTTTGTAAACGTTAAAACATTCTGCTTATAATGGCTAACACCTAACAACATGCAAGTGCTGTCATATAATCACTGTACTGCGCGGTCTAGGGAATAGTGGCAATAGAAAGAGTCAGAATTACTCAGTACATAGGTAGTTAATCTTTCAAGTGTTTCAGATTCATGATTAGTTGATGGTTTATAAGTAGAACATGAAGGGGTAACTATAAGAATTTTTTTAAAAAAAATATTTGTTCTTAATCTGGGTTAAGGTTGGAAAAGAAGCGGTTTAAATATAAAATGTCTAACACGGACTCTGTGTTTGAACATTTAGTCTACCTCTGATAGCAGAAGAGGCTGTGTAACCTTTGCAAAGTAGGGTCTGGCTGAAGGAAGTGATTCACTGGAGGGTCGGTCTTCAGGGCTATGCTATCTGACATTTCAGGCCCAAGCTCTCCGTTTGCTGGTCCATTGAGATCCATGAAGATCCAGCTGCATTCTAGGCAGCCAAGGAACACTCATACTTTCTCCTTGACAGTGGACTGTACCTTCTGCGACCAGGAGCTATAAAAAGCCCGCCCTCATTTAAGTCACTCCCATCTGCTGCCTTTGTTTCAACAACAAGAAAAGTAACTAACTGCAAGTGTAAAGCCAGTGATCTCTATAAAGGTACTATGGCAGGCATGGTGGGCAGCCTTCCAGAGACAACCGTTAGAAGTTGCACAAGCGGGAAGGAAAGAAGGGTGGGCATTGTAATCAAAGGAAGAGAAAACTTGGAGGGTACCTGTGGAGTGCAGGCCAAGCGAACGGTGAGCCAAAGAGATGGGAGATCAAAGAAGAAAGCTGGTATGTGGAAATGCAATGAAATGCCCACAGCTGTGGTTCCTCTGCCAATGCAAGGATCGCATTTCCTGGGGACATGCTACACAGAAACACCATTTTGTGATAATGCCGGTTGCACGTCAAATCACAAGAAACGTGGAATTTGAACTTCAGGTATAACTCACTGAGCAACCAGAAAACGTAACAATTGTCTGCAAGTTTTTCAAAATGTTAAACTGCAACTACTGCAGTAGAGCAAATAGGAAACCTTTACAAACTGTACAAAGTTTACAAATTGACACTGTAATGCCTGGCTTTTGTCATTAAAGTCATTATATCCTGTTCCTTCTTCACAGGGCATCGTGGCTTATGCTAGACTCAATATCCCTTCAGAATTTAAACTGTGAAGTAAAGGCACAGTTATGGTTTATGTTGTTTTACAGACATGGAGCTTATCAAATGAATGTAAATATGGCTTTTATTTGCAAGTTCAATGATGATAAGATGAATGAGCAAGAAACAGTATTTTCAACCTATTGGAGCTTTTAGCATGACACAGAAACCACCTTCCTCCTTCCCAAACAAGACAGAATAGGCATTGTCTTCCAGAGAAATGACTTTTGGTGCCTTCCACACAGATGGAGAGTCAGCTGTGAGGAGAGAACACCTGCTTCAGTGGGAGCCCTGGAGGAGGCTCTTGAGGACTTTTGCAGTAAGAGGCAACTGAATGAGGAAAAAGAAAGAGGCCAAGGCAGGAGATGGAGGCTGGAGGTTTAGCGGGTCAAAGGAATAGGAACAGAAAAAGGACAGGCAGAAAAGGAATTCCACAAGGAATTCCATCAGGCTCTGACCAAGTCATGTGCCTCAGCCATACAGACTGTAACAGGCATCCCAGGGCAAAGCCAGGCTACATACTGGCCTACACCCCACGCAAATGTGCAAAAAAAGCATCAACAACAAAAACTAAGCAAGGACCATGGGCGAGGGAGACAGCAGGAAGCTAAAGTTGGCTTCAAAGCCTCTGCAAGCCTTAGTTCCACTCCCCAGGTCCCGTCTATGGGACGGCTACACCGTAGGCCTAAGGATTCTTTTCTCTCGGCATCTTTGCAAGAAGTATCTAAGCCCTGGACTTTTCTGTCACTCTCCCTCTGCCAAGGTGGGAACGGAGTTTTCAAAAATGTACATAATTTTAAGGCTCTTACTGACTTTGAATGACAAAATGTCCCCTGCACCCCCCCACACACCGTATTAAGGTGTTAGGGCTGGGTCCCCAGCTGGGGATGGTATTTTGAGAGGTTCCAGAAATTTAAGAACTAGGTGGTTGTGGTTACTGGGTGTAGGTTCTAGGGGGCATCTTGTCTCTTGCTTTTCCCTGTATCCTCTTGGTAAGTAGGCGAAGAGCTGATGTCACACACACACTTCCTTCCCGCGTGGTGTCCCACTCACACGCCTGCAGCAAAGCAACCATGGAATAAACCCTCGGAAAAACTTGTCTTCTTAAGGATTTTGGCCACAGCTGTGAAAAACATAACTAGAATGCTGAGTTTGAGAACGTAGCAATCAAACCCTACATGGTGGTGTTTTCACACCTTTAATCCCAGGAGGCTGAGGCAAGCAGAGGTCCACGACAGGGATACATAACGAGTCCCAGGCCATCCCAAGCTACACAGTAAGTCTCTGTCTCAAAGGGGAAACGGGGACTGTAACTATCAGGGGCTAAGGAGATGACTCAGTTGGTAAAGGGCTCACTACACAAACATGAGGACCTGAGTTCAAATCCCCAGCACCCATATAAAGGCCTGGCCTGACTGCGCATGTCTGTAACACCGGTGTGGGAAAGTAGAGATAGATGGATCCCCGAGCTCTCTGGTCAGCCAGCCTTGCTGTTCAGTGAGATCCAGGTTCAGTGAGAGATCTTGTCTCACACAAATAAAGTGAAAAACAAGGGGAAAGACCCCTGATACCAGCTTCCAGCACTACCTCCATAAATGCCTACATGCATACATACCACACAAATGAAACAACTATCAAAACTTATATTAAAGTCACCCTAATATTATTTATTTACAAAAGCAAAATAACTGACATCTCTTATACTCTCTTTTTGGCGGGGAGGACATTTGACATTCCAAGAGGCTTTATTAACCTGCATAGGCTCCTTTCTACTTCCGCTATTCACCCCCTAACCTACATTGCTATATCCAGCATTTATCTTTCCAGTTCATAATAGACCACAGATTAGAGCGAACCTCGATGGAGCAGCATGCACGGTATTGTAAGCCGAGTGAAAATAAATACAAGCGTGTAGGGAAGAATTTCGTAACAGCACGGTCACCAGCGCGTCTGGGGAGGACGAACCAGAAGAGGAATGCAGGGGTTGATGTTCAGGCCATTTGATGCTTTCTCCTGAACAATCTGGCTAGGAATGGCTTAACTCCATCCAGGAAACTGGAAGGAGACCGTCCTACACCGCTGACAGCCTATTTGGAACAGGACTGAATTCCAGAGTTCCTGCCAGGGAGACTTTGGCAGCCATTCCAAAACCCTCCTTAAAGGGCAGAATCCGCGGCTCTCAGAGAAGGAAGGTCTGTTAGGTCCTGCCCAGCCCCACATGCTGTGTGTACAGTGGACACTCAGCAGGAGTCTGGAGTACCAGGAAAAATCTCTTATCAGCTAACAAAACGGGGAAAACAAAGGGTATTTAAGGAGAAAGGGCATTTGTAACCACCTAGCCAGCTCTTTGGAAACAAAGCCAAGGGCCTGAGGTCCTACCAAGATTCCTTCCCCTGTTCGGGGAAGACCCACCATCGTACTTGAGATGCAGACATAAGCATTTGAAAGATGTGTTAGGTCATAAAGCATTCTACCTGGTTAAAGTTTATCCTTAATCTAAAGGAGAAAGTCAAGTTAACTCATACAGCCCGGCTCGATGGCAGGGCGATACACTGCTCACTTGCCTCACCCCAGAGTTTACACTGACTGGGTCCACGGGGTACTCTGTTTTTCTTAGCATACTACAAGAGACCGTTTTATCTATATGTCAGAGCTAAGAACAGATTAGCCCTGGAAATGTCAATTACTTAATGAGAATTAAAACATTAAGAAACACAAACACCCGTCACTCCATTTGGAGTGGGAACAGGAGGATGGCTGAGATTTGCTGGACAAAACTCTAATTCCAGGTTCAATGACAGACCTGTCTCAAGGGACTAAAGGGTAAGGCTCTAGAGAGCAACACCCAAACACCTTTTCCAGAAACACCTTTCCCAGGACTTTGCATGCCCCTACACATGCATGAATATACCACACACATAATTCAATCACAAGCACACATACACATTTGAGCACACATGAACTCCCACAAATCAAGGTTGTCAACAGCTTCCTATAAAAGTACATGAGGGTTTTTTTGGTTTTGTTTTTGTTTTTTGAGACAAGGTTTCTCTGTAGCTTTGGAGTCTGTCCTGGAACTAGTTCTTGTAGATCAGGTTGGCCTTGAACCCAGAGAGATCCACCTGCCTCTGCCTCCCAAGTGCTGGGATTAAAGGCTCGGCTCCTTGGCTTCCGAGAGCATGGGTTGTGGTGGCACGCCTTTAACACCTCTCCAGCCCTCTGTGCAATCAGGAAAGGAGCCTAGTCCCCGGAAGCGGAGCCGGAAGCTAGAGAGCCAGTGGAGGGAAGTGGACGCTTTTTTAAAGGAAGAGAGACCACGCCCCCAATAGACTGGTATCTCAGTGATTATTGGCTGAAGGAGCGGAAGGAGCTCCCGCAACAATGACCAAGTATTTTAGAGGTGTATTTAATAACTTAATTGTGTGTATGTGTGTGCACGCACATGCATGTGTATGTGCGCACATGTATGCCTGAGTTAATTTAGGTATGTCACATGTGTACAGGAGCCTGTGGAGGCCAGAAGACAGCATCAGACCTCCTAGAGGAAGAGTTTCTGGGAGCTGAGAACCACCACATAGGTGCTGGGAGAAGAACAGAAGTGTTCTTCAAGATCATTAAGAGCTCATAACTGCCAAGCCATCTATGCTGCACCAGCAGAAAGCTTTTAAATAAACCCAGTGTCAAACTCCTTGAGACAGGAAATGTATTACTCATATTTTTAATCCTAATATAATTTGTAAAGTATTAACTAGGTGACAAAAACAAATGTATGCTCAGTGCGGAAGAACATAGTCACAGCTTCGCTGCCCTGGCTTCTGAGCTTGTCTGACAGTCACATGTTACCCACAAGGTGATGAACCATCACATGAGAGTTGTGAATGTCACGTCATGCTAAAAAAACACCAAAAAGTTTGCCTCAAATTTCCTTATATAACTAATAAGGATATATGAATATCTTTTCCAAAAAAATGCCATGAAATCCTGAAATAAAGCAGCAAAAACATACTCACTTTTGAATTTATACAAATTAAGACTTAACCAGCAAAACAACTTACCTACAACTTTTAACTTTGACATTCTACTCTTCTGGAACAATTTATCTGTCACTTACACAGGCAGCAGCCCTCAGTCATGTACGAATCACCCGGTAATTATTTATAGATCCTCTCAAGCTATGCTAAATCAACAGTAACTGGGCGGAAGGCAGGGTCCTACTGCTAAAGTAGAAAACATTCAGTTTTGCTCAGGACTGCTGTGATGTAGCAAAAGCACTAATTAAGTCTCAGTTCTCTCTACAATTGATTTCTAATCTGACCAGATAATGCTTGGAATGAGCATGTTTGCCCTGGATTTTTAGTGGGTGGGCCTCAGGGGTATAATCCTTGACAGGAAAATGTTAACAAGCTGTTACGAATGTATCTCATCTTTTACCTCCATCTTCAGAATTCCACAGGACAAACATTATCGGGCTTCATTGTTGATGTGCTCAGAGGACCTCAAATCTCAGCTTAGTGCCAAGCACATTTTAAGCGCCTTGCCAAACACAAGGAATCCATGCCAGGGTTTTATTAGATGAGAAAGACGTGGAGAACACGTCAGCAGTCTTACAAGGGAAGGGTTTTGGTGGGAAACTCAAGCAAACATGAAGAGCTATGGAGGGAATCTCAACTGCCCTTTTGTCCATGGGACTCTTCAGTCTGGGACAATGGGGCCACCCTTATCTGTCATGCACCTTCTATGAAACACTCCAGTGCAAGAAACACAAAGGGTGAGAAAAGACACACAGTGTGTTAACATTGGAATGTCCACAAACCTCTTAATATTAAACATCAGACTCTGATCAAATGCTCCAGTATCGTGCTAAGAATATTTTCTTTGTGCAATTTTGCCTTGTGCACTGAGAGCATGTATTAACTGTTTTGTTGACATAAAGGCTCTGAACAAAGGTCCTTTAGTTTATCCAAGTTCTCATCATGACATCCATATTCTTTTGCCAGACACAAATTTAACTTACTCTCAAAGTCACCCCACAAACATCTCAAAAACCTGTCATAGGAACTGTGTAGCAAGTTTGGAAGTGTGAACTGCTTAGTATTTGTTCATCTTTTAGGAAGAAGGCTATAGTATCTTAAGTTGTCCCTTTTAAGAAATGCTACATACACAAAAAGAGACTTTCGTTTGGGAAGAAATGCTTCATGCGTCTCTCCACATAGACCAAGGATCCAGGCACTGACTGGTTCATGTTGGGCACTTCAGCATTTCTAAGGTATCTTGTCTGTTCTCATGGATTGCTCAGAATTAACTCCAGCCATGTAGGGACACTAACCGGCACCTGGCATGTGAAGCGTCTGTCACTAAGGGCCGAATTCTGTGGGAAGCTGATGGAGTGTTAATGCTCAACCCAGTGTGCTCCCTAGAGTCAAGTTTCCTGTGTTCACAGTTACACTGTATGACGTCAGGACACGAAACAGCCTTTTGAGCCTTTACGGTGGGTTCGTTTTAAGTTAAGCCAAGGAATGTAACTATTTCCAACTCCTGAGCTGCTTCTAACCAAAAGAAGACAACAAAAGTTTGCTTCTATAAATATGATACATAAGGTTGTGATTTATGTCCTGACTATAGACTGTTCTAGGCACGTGGTCTAGAAGAAAGGCCATTACAGCCAAGGGCTGAGGTGACTTGTGTCCAAAAGTCAGCTAGACCCTCAAATCAGTGACCTTCCGTGGACTGCCTTTTCAACCGTAAGATCTTAGAAGCAGATCCTTCGTGGGTAGAAACGAGTTCTAGAACCTTCAGTACAGCCTCATTAAGCCAGAAACATTGCAAAAATAAATGCATTTTTGAGCTACCTACTTCATGGAAACTTTTATACAGCAGCAGATAATATACTATGGAAGGTAATAAAACATCTCCTAGGTGAAAGGATACTTTATATTAACACGGCATTAATCATCAGGCTAGGTAATGTAAAAATTTAGTTATATGTTTAATGTTATTTTAATAAATTCTATGTAGATAAACCATTGCTCTTCCATTTTATACTCAGCAATTTCCTTTTGTAGATGGTGCTATTTATTTAGTTTATTATGCTTGTTGAAAGACGTTTTTGTTTTTATTTTAGTATTCTAGCAATCTCTCATATTATCTCACGTCCTAATTTTACATTTATTTTCAGATCACTCTGATCAAGTTCACCTTTTTCTTTTGTGCCTACCTGCGCCAGAACCAATCAGAGAACAAACAAAAGGAACTCAAATTTGAGGTTGGTGACCCACATAGAGTCAACTGAGTGGGTCATGTGACTTCAGTGGCTCTCCCTTTATTAGATACCCTACCATGGCCTTAGACCATAACCCCTTCGGGGGGGTTGAACAACTTTTTCGTAGGAGTCACATGTCAGATACCCCACATACCAGATATTTGCATTCCGATTCATCACAGTAGCAAAACTACAGTTACAAAGGAGCAACAAAAATAATTTTATGGCTGAGGGGGTCACTGCAACATGAGTAGCTGTATTAAAGGGTTGTAGCTTTAGGAAAGATGAGAACCACTGCCTTAGACAAACATTTTGCCAGCCACTAACCTACAGAAACATTTCATGCTTTGTGCTATGGCATTGATGAACTGTATTATCAAACATTCCCTTGTGACCTATTAACTTGTAGAGAAACAGAGAACTAAAATTCCTTAATATTTTGTACCCCATAACCCAAAGAGCAGTCTGTTGAATATATAACTGAATAACGTATACCCAACATGTCCAAATTTTAATTTAAAACATTGGTATCTAAACTTAGACTCAACTGAAGTATATTTGATTATTTGCTTCCTAATATACAGTTTTTCAAACAATTGGTCTCATTCAGTTTTACCTAGATGTTCGATAAACTCATAGTTAAATAAACAAACGCATCAAGAAGTCATGAGAGCTAGAACTATAAAAGCCACTAAATAAATTTCCTGTGCTTTTACAACCTTTTCTCAGTTGACTCATTTTTTCCTATGTACTCTTTAATACTGTCCCAGAAATGCACAAATACATTATTCTAATTAAACCAGCCCTTACCCAGTGGTGGCAGCACACCCTTAATCCCAGCACTCTGGAGGCAGAGGCAGGAGGATTTTTGAGTTAGGCCAGCCTGGTATACATAATGAGTTCTGAGACAACCAGAGCTACACAGAGAGACTTCTATCTGTAAAAACAAGAACATAAAAATAAAACAAAACCAGTCCTCTACCCAGTGGCTGGTAATCTTCTCATTTTCCCACTTCCTCACAAATATCACCTATCCTTTGGAGAGACAGGCCAAGCGTTTTAAGTGACATATTCTTTTATTCAGAAGGGCTCTGTGGAAAGGAAGAGGCAGGTACCCTCACCTCTCATCCAAACTCTCCCTTGCCTCCAAATGCTCTTCTCTCTCAGCTGGGTTTGGTGTCTTTCGGATGCTTCAGTCCTCTGGTCTGAACTGAGTCCTTCCAACTGTTCTCAAAGCTCAGGGGCTTCGAGCTAAAGGAGACAGATCTCGATGCCCTGGAATTTCCTCTTCTGTCCAATCCACCCCACTAACCAGTCAGCTACCTGAAAATAAGCACCATGCATTGTCCCCCAGTCTCCTACACAGGGTACGTAGCTTTTTACTAGAACAAACTGATGTGTCTTTACAGGAATCAGGGAGCTGACGCTATGCTGGAGTTAAAGTTATGGACTTTTACTTCTCTTGGAGTAATTACTTAAACACCTGGAGGCGTAATCAGAAACTTTATAAAATGAGAGTAATAAGAGACCTGCTTCATATAAGGACTTAGACTTCCCGCACCAAAAATATGTCACACTAAATTACCACACCACTCAGTCAAAAAACACTACCTATGAGAATAATAGGCGACCGTTAATAGCTCTCACGGTTATTGTGACTCATCCATCTACTTTTTTTTTTTTTTTTTTTTTTTTTTTTTTTTGGTTTTTCGAGACAGGGTTTCTCTGTAGCTTTGGTGCCTCTCCCGGAACTAGCTCTTGTAGACCAGGCTGGCCTCAAACTCACAGAGATCCGCCTGCCTCTGCCTCCATCCATCTACTTTTTTAGAAAGATGATTTTATTTTTAATTGAGAGAGGGAGAGAGAATCTAGTTATGGATATAAGTATGTGTGCCAATACCCATGGAGGCCAAAAGAAGGCTCTGGGTGCTCTAGAACTGGTTATCTATAGTGTTATATGCTTTCCTATAGCAGTTGTGGATGGCTGCCCATGGTGCTGGGAACTTAACTCAGGTTCTCTGCGTAGGATGTGTTCTTAACTCCAGGCCATCCGTGCAGCTGTCTGTGCACATCTATCTTGTCAAGAATTTCTACTCTTCTGAGTAAGAACTCAAGGCAAAGAACCAACTGCTCACTTTCTCTGCCATGTGCTCACGACTCCAGGTCCCAGAGTCGCATTATTTTTATTTTTGAGATAAGGTTTCTCTGTAGCTTTGGAGCCTGTCCCGGAACTAGCTCTTGTAGACCAGGCTGGCCTTGAACTCACAGAGATCCGCCTGCCTCTGCCTCCCGAGTGCTGGGATTAAAGGTGTGCGCCACCACCGCCTGGCCCCAGAGTTGCATTATTACATTCCTATTTCAAGTCTGTTGTTTGGGCCAAGGATGATCAGGACACAAGGCAGTAGACGCCAACCCCCAGTGTTATCAAATGGAGCAGTGCTTGGCAATCTTGTCGCCTCTCCATGAAGAACATGCCCCCTTGCTTGCTGTTCCACACAACTCTTACAGTTTGGATATGAGATCTAACAAATTGCCGAAGCACACAGCCACTAAGTTATGAAGACAAGGAAAGACACATTAGTAATATTCTTTAAGTTTAAACTTTTAAAAACAAAAATTTCTAACAACTTATTTGAGAATAGATATGACATGTAACAAGAGAGTTCTTGTAAATAACCAAATGAACATGTTTATGTATAATTCATATATAAAATGACGGCATTTTCCTGAGAAATGCTGCAAGATGATTTTAAGGGTGCTGTAGTCTAGTTCCTGCACCTTAGGAGGAAAGGTCTGATTCAAGGGAGAGGCAGCATTCCCATGTGCAGTGCAGGCCTGATTCCTGGAATAAGTCATAGACCCTATCTACCTGGCAGGAAGAAGACTAGTGTTTGGTCCTGGCTCCACCATTAACATGGGAAAGTTACTAAATCTCCCCTATTGTGGGTGTCCTCATCTATATAAATAGTTAAGATAGGTCAGTATTTCCCAAATATTGGCCTGTGATGAAGTTGTTAATCGATCTTCAATAAAATGAGAAAAAGGTGGACAACGGCCCAACAAATTTGTCTTATTAAACACATTTGTTTCTAAACTTAGGAAAATGGCTTGCTTTTCTGAACAGCAAGGATTTTTCCCTAGCTTTGAGCATCCTCACATAGCAAAAGTTAAGTATGACCCCTATTAATAAAACCCTGCTAGTAAAACCTGCATGCATTTTTTACTGGCTCATAAATGCAAACACCTGGTCTGGACTATGTCCAGCGGTCACTGATGTCTAGCCCTTCACTGCCATGCCCTTCTTCAGTCACAGGTGGTCCTCAACTCCAAAGCAGTAAGCAATAACCTACCTCAGCCCTTTTTCAAATGCGATCCATCACAGACAGCCTCTGGGAAGATACCATAGCTGTTTGACTAGACAGGGACTATCATTCAAATGGGTTTGGGAAACCATGGGTTCAAAGACTAGACAAGTCTTTTTTTTTTTCCTTGAGAAATGTTTAGATCATCTAGGATGGTAGCATCCATCATGGGGACCCCCCCACCAAAAAAAAACAAGCATGAAAAGCTCCCAAAGGTTTTGAAGGAAAGCATCTGCCTCCCACCCCTCAACTATTATAGGACATTTTCAAACACATTTCAGCAAGGTGGCCAGCTTAAGAAACTTCCTCAAAACCTTTTAAGGAAATAAAGGGATTTACCATTTGTTTTATAATAGCTATAGATTGTGTTTTGTTGATCTTACCAAACTACAGATTGCTAAAACATTACAAAAGGAACCTGATGCAAACACAATGATGGGCAATAAACTTGACAACAGTTTGGCCCCAATTATTGACAAATAAATATTCTTACAAGCAAAGGCAACTTGTACCAAGAGGCTTCTTTCTAGATCTGTGATGGGAAAATGAAGGCTCTTGGACCTGACCTAAGTGTGTAGGGATCAAATTTGTTTATCATCCCTACACAGTAAATACAGAGATAAATAAAAACACCTGTAAGAATTGAAACCGAAAACAAAGAAAATCGACAGGCTCCTCTCAAACGGCAACACTGTTAAAAGCTACACCAATGAAAACAATTAATTATGGATTAAGTAACAGTTTATTATAATCAAAAAACGAAACTCATGGTAGAAGAAAAACCTAATGGTGCTTGATTTCTTTCTCCTTGCCTAATCCTTTGATCCGAACAGAGGTTTTCTTTGCCCTTGACTGCAGTCCCCATCCTCATGGGAGACACTCACAAGCCAAACGCTTCAGCCGTCACATTCCGGATTCAAGTTTCACTTTACCGACCAAAAGAAAGGACACATTGCATCTGAGACAAGATGACCCTAGGCTGAAGCTCCAGAGAGAGGACACAGCAATGTCTCTCAGCACTCTGACCCTCCGCTTCTCTTTGGGACTCTGTTTTGATGAGTCTGTGCCTGGGTGTCACCTCTGACACTTCCCAGCAAAACTGTACGGTAAATCCCAGCCTGTTTTCCACGATCCTGCTGACTACAGCAGTCTGCAGCCATAAAAAGCCTCCACAGACCTGAAGTGTCTCTGCAAGGCAGCGAAAGAGCACTCAGCATTCATGCTCGCAGACAGGACAAGGAGAGAGTCTCCTGATTTAGTGTTAATTCTTTCTGAGGACTGCTTCTAGGGTCTAAGTTTAGAAAATTTACTTCTCCTTTGATGACTCTTGTAAACAAAATACCAACACTAAAATAAGCAATTTAGGCAGGAGAAGGGGGAGTGTCCTGTCTGGCAAACCAAACCCTCTTCCAAACTAGACGGGAGAGCCCTGACAGCTACTTAGCAGTACTTGGATCTGACCTGGCTACCCTCCCTCAGTCCCTAGCCCCAGGTATGCTTGAGATTTATGCAAAAGATTCCAGCTTTCTGAACAAGCTTCTCCCAAAGCTTAAACCAACCAGTCGTTGTCTCTGGACAGGACTGAAAGCACCAAATAACTAACAAATTACAACAGTCGTTTATATAAACCGATTTGATAGGCAGATACTGTAGTTTGAAACTTTAGTTCGTGTGAGCATACTCCATTAGAAGCTGTTAGGAGGAGCTGCCATCGCAAAGTTAGTAACAGGGGTCCAAGAGAAAGCAACGCTTAAATCACCCCTCGACAAACATGGCCTTTGGCTTTCTGCAGAATAATTCAATCCCCCCATATTGTAAAGCAGATCATATTTCATACCGACAGTTAAAAACCAGCAACTCTTAATCTCACTTTTAAAACACAAAATATCCAAGCTACTTGCCTTTTGGCAATTTCTGTGCATTTCCCAGGGCAAGGGCAATACTTCCACAGAGAAGCAGACACCCCAGGCTGGAGAGCATGTTGCATTTGCCTGCTCACAGGAGGAGTGATGCTCCGGGGTGCCTGGCAAACCTGGAACTGCATTTAAGTGGACGTCCTCCACTGATAGAGGCGGGCGGCTGCACTGAGCTCTGCTGTGGGCTTACTCACAGGGGGTGGAGACAGGATGACATCACACCCTTTCCCACACACTCAGGGAAAAAAAAAAGTAGGCACAACAGCAAAAACATATCCTCACATTTCCCTCTCCATCACTGTGACTGTCTGCCTCTTCTCTGTTCCCTGATACAAGGAGTAAAATTATGACCAATTACGACAAACCTATTCAGGGAAGAACTACTACCCAGGCAACTTTGAAACATTCAATGAACTAGTTTAAAGAATAAAAAGGTATGATTAAGCCCATTAAAACATTAAAATATAAAATAAAATTTTATTAAGACAGAAACTGCTTTTAATTAGCCAAGAAACCAATCCAATTCTTCCCTTTTAAATGGGAATAAATCATGAAAATACACTTTGAACTATTCTGCAGGTCTAATGTTATAAGAAACTTCAAAAGAGGGTCCTAAATTATGCAGTTATATACTGTGAACACATGTATACACACATACAAACACACTCACACGTGTATATATGTATATGCACATATTCCATAGGTGTGGGTGTAGAGAGAGAGAGAGGTAGCATATGACCTTATCCCCACAATGGGCTGACCTCTGCAACAACCTTTGGCATGGTGGCTATGCAGGAGCTATGGTGTTAGCAATCTTCATCTTCGCAGTAAGAAAAGCTGAGGCATAGAAAGAAGGGGTGTCCCAACCAAACAGTCTGCAGAATAGCAATGCATACAGGCTTTGGAAGGACCCCCTTAACTGCTTTAAGCACCTTTGCTATGTTATCAGCACTGTTTATATTTCAGGGTTTGCTCCATGACAGACATTGATCTAACCAATTTACACATTACTAAGGCATTCATTCTTCAGACCCATCTACGACAAAGACATTGTGACCACTCTCGTTTTTGATAGAAAACTGAGCAAAGGGAAGTGAAAGAAAAGTTTCAGTGTCATGGCACAAATAAATGATGCTGGCATTTAAGTAGGTCACGTCACCACAGCCCCTCCAGTCTACCTTATTAAACTTTAAATTCTAAGATAAAGATGAGGGCTGGGAACGTGGCTTGGTCAGTAGAGAGCCTGCTATTCAAGCATAAGAGCATTATTTCTTCAGATCCTACCACCCACGTAAAAAGTCAAATACCACAGCAAGCATCTACAATCCCACCAATGGGGAGACAGAGACAGGATGAGCCCTGGAGCTTAGGATGCAGCCAATCTCACTGAATGGGTGAATTCTAGATTCTGTGAAACATTGTCTCGAAAAATAAGGGTGAGAGCAACTGGAGAGACACCCAGTGTCAGCCTCTGGCCTCTTGGACACACAGGCACACAACATATCTGTGCACAAGTACACATACACACAAACACATGGACACACATGCAGTACCAGTTTCATAGATTCACCAGTAGCATTTTTGCATTTGCATTAGTGTCTGGCACACAGAAAGCATATACGATAGCGATTGCAGAAGACAGTCATAAAGGATAACAACAGCAAAGCCCTTAATGAAGAAGAATCGTAGCAAGGCCATTCATTGGGAAGTCCTGTGTGTGTGTGTCCTCTCTGCTACAACACATTGCGGCAAACACAAGCACACTGCTGGAACGGCCAGGCTCACTTGATGCTCTGACTGTTTCTATGTTCATATCGATTCATTGCAAATAGCTTATCTCAGGCGTTGCTATAACTAAATCAAAATCAGCCAGAGGGAGGTAGAATGACATCATTCAAATGAAGTTTGATGGCGGGATTTCCAAAAGTAAGAAGGACACCTAAAGAGACGGTGCCATCTTCCAAATAAAGAGGAGGCACAGATTGAGGTCATTTGTTGCTGGCGGCCTGAGCCCTCACCATAGGAATGTTCTGGCGCTGGCTTCGGAAGGGGCTGGGGTATTTAACATGTTCCTCAGCTCTGATTTTCTGCTTAAACAGGCAGCTCCCTCAAACCTGAGATTCACACTCAGCTAGCTGTTCCTGCGGCTTCTGCGCTCTACAGTGCTTAGCCATCAGTCTATGCCAGTGAGGCCAGTGTTAGAGGAAACAAACCCAACAGAAACATCAGAAGGAAGGCTTGGTCTTCCAAACAGTGTGGGACTGCAACCCCAGAGAACCTAGACAACAAAGAGAACCCTAAGAGAGACATACATGGATCTACCTAGGAAGGAGAAAAAGACAAAATCTCCTGTGTAAATTGGGAGAGTGGGGAATCGGGAAGGATGGTGGAAGGGGAGAAGGGAGGAAGCAAGGGGAGCAGAGAAAACAATGTGGAGCTCAATAAAACAAAACAGGGTGAGACCTGGTGCTAGACATAGGTAATGGAATTCGAGGATCAGACTCAGCTTGGCCAGCAAAGGAAGCCCAGTTCACATTAGAAGTCAGTGTTTGCTGCTTAGAACCTAGCGAACACCAGTGAAATGGAGGCCAGCTTCTAATATTATGTCAGGGAAAGATGGTTGCACTCCTCTAGCCAGTAGGACAAACAAGCATTCAACAGACACACTGACAGTATGAAAGCTCAGGCCAAGGAGGGGAGAAAGGGACCTCACACATAGGACATTTTAGCACAGTGCCTAGATTTCCTGTCTTCAGAGTCCCAACACAAACAGGATGAACACATCCTTTCTCACATGAGTAAGCCTCGGGGCTTAGGTCACATAATCACAGCAAGGCTTTAGGCTCCTCGCAGGGAAAAAAAATGAACCTGACCTCGGGCTCAGTGGAGGTGACTTCGGAATTATTTGTGCAACTCCATTAGGTTTCTCCATCTCCACTCTTTGGATGACTTTTAAAGCGTGGTGTCTTTAGAAATGCCAAATTCCAAACACTGTGGGACGATAGATTACTAAAGTCATTGTCACTAATACCTGTGAAAAATTATGCCAAAAGAATCCTTAGGAAGGACTTTGAAAAGCATACAAAATGTCATGATTACTGTCATTTTATGAAAATATAGGTCATTTGTTTCTTGATTATCATTGTCCTCACTGTCTAGAAGAATCTAAGTGGGGCATGTGAAGCAAATGTCAAAGGAAATTCCTGAGAATTCTCTAATGGACAGTCCTGGATTAATGCAGAGAACACTTGAATATAGCCTGAAAAGCGGTTGTTAAAAGTCAGTTCTCTTAGGCTTCTGCAGATTTTATGAGTAGAGGCACCAATTCCCGATGTTGTAGGCTACATCCTCAAAAAATGCTCACTGTCATAGTCTTGGAAGATGGAACTATTACTATAAATGCAGCATCTGTCTAGAGCAAGCAGAATACATGGTCCTCTCCCAGCATGAAAGATTTGTTCCCGTTCTGTATTATTCCCCACGTCATATTCAGGTATCAGCTATGTTAATTTGTGTTGCCCTGTGGAGACTGGGTATCTAAGCGCTGATGAAAACATTATTCAAGCCACTGCTGTTATTGTGAGTAACACATCAGACTTTGCCTTTGACTCAGAAATCCTGTGTGTCACACCAGCATCCATGAGCAAACACGTACTTTACTTGTGCACACGGTAAAAATCTCAGACTTCTGCAGATCTGACAATAATTGGGCCAATTTCAAATATCTTATTAGATCTCCTTTAGCAGAGTACTTTGTTATAATGCCTTTATAGAAGCCCAGTGTAAGAATTAGCTGTGACCCTCACAATGTGTGCTCTGTTGCTAGATTTTGCTTATTAAACCATATATGTTTTCTTTATTGTAACACTACAGAAAGTCTCTGATTGCTTTTCTCTCTAAAACTGTTCTCACTAGCTATTTTAGCAACTGTGTTTCTCTTTGTAGTACTATAACCTTGTTTCTCTATCTGTTTGGATTCCTAGAAAACCAGTGTCAAATTTATCTCCCACCCACATTCAGGTATAGGTCTATGATGTGCCTATTTTTGGTGTTTTGTGATAGGATTTCTCTGTGTAACAGCCTTTGCTGTCCTGCAACTAGCTTTGTGGACCAGGCTGTCCTCTAACTCACAGAGATCGACCTGCCTCTGTCTCCCAAGCACTGGGACTAAAGGTGTGTGCCAACACAGCCCCGCTCTAGTGTGCATTTCTAAAACATCATTCCTGCCTCTATTTTTCACACACACCCTCATATCTTGCTTATTTTACTCGGATTAATTTATGTGATATTTATTTATTTATTTATTTATTTATTTATTTATTTATTTATTTATTTTGGTTTTTCGAGATAGGGTTTCTCTGTGGTTTTGGAGCCTGTCTGGAACTAGCTCTTGTAGACCAGGCTGGTCTCGATCTCACAGAGATCCGCCTGCCTCTGCCTCCCTATTGCTGGGATTAAAGGCGTGCGCCACAACCGCCCAGCAATTTATGTGACTTTTAAAGGTGTTTTAATTTCTTCTGGAACAAGGTAAAGCACAGCCAGCTGTCCCTATGCACAGGAACAGTGTCAGGAATGTTTAAACATGTGTAAAGTCAAAACCTGGAGACTTGTTCTCTGTTTTCCTTTCTACAAACAGTGGACACTAACAGTGTTTGTTACAATAGTCACCTCCCCTCAATGTGCATGCGTTCTCCAGGGATATGAGAATGAGGCACATGCGTCCAGAGGGCGTTTAGAATACAGGTCTAGATAGGGGTCATGATTTGTAGTCATTCCCTGCTGGTCTTTTAATTGCTCGATATTAATCCCCGGGCTTCAAATGAAACTTGCATAAATCTTCCAGATCTTGAAAGTAAACTCTTTGCAGCAATTCAATCTAATAGTTCACTATTTTTAGTCACTAGTATGTTAGGAACCATGGTAGAGGATTTTTTTTTAAAGCTTGCATACATTTGCAATTAATAATACCTGAAGGTATGCTGTAGTTTTTAGGGATGCTAATAAAAATACTTTCAATGTGACTCATTCTAAATGGGAAACCCAGCATTCTGCCTTTCAGCCCAAACCTCACGTCTGTAATTACTGCGTTGAAAGAGACTTATGATCCAACTGGACAAGCATCCTGCTCCGGTGAGGGTACACTTGGCCAGGGTATGAAACTTTCTCTCACACGCTTTGCAGAGTGCAGAAAAGCACATAAGTGTTTGAGTTGCATTTACAGGGCTTTCTTCAACCTCTCCGAAGGCATCTTGACCTCTAGCTTCAGGCTTTACTGCCTTGAAGTGACTAACAAATAGCCATTAAATGGCTCATTTCTGGGTTGTAAAACTGGCCTCTGAACGAGTTTAGTTTCTACAGATGCAATAGAATACCGCAAAGTAGGTAATTTGTAAAAAATAGACATTTTTTCTATGGATCCAGTGGTGATGACCAAAGCCATTAGTGCTTACATATGGCATTTGAACCGAATCTTAGCATGAGGTGAAAGAGCAGGTGAGAGATAGGAACAGACTGACATTTATAATACTTTCATTATCTCATCATTTCAATCTCTGATTATAACAATAATCCATTCTTGTGACAGAGCTATACCACTTAATCAATCTCTTATTAGGCCCATATTGCTCACTGGGGACTAAGTTTCCAGCACATCAACTTTTAGATACACATTCAAGTAATAGATTCTCCTTTGTATCCAAATCCTACTTTCTTCAAGGTGCTAAGGACCTACCGAATTTTATATGGGTAAAAAGATTGTCTCCTATCAACTTTAAAGGGTGTAACATGGATCGAGTCAAGAGTTCAGTGAGAAATCAAGGCTAATTCCAGAGAAGGGAATCTGAGCAGGTAGATGCCTTAAAGCTGGATCCTGAGAGTCAGACCGCAGCATAGGAGCGTAAGGCCTGGGAAATGTAGACAGATGAGGACAGACAGTTGAGGGGATGACCCTGGAGACCCAGCCTTGATAGAAGTATCTCCTACTCAAACTGGTTCTGACACCCGTCACTTGTGAGGTGTAGGAGGGCCTGTTCTACTTTAAAGAATAAGATGGGTCTTTCATGATCATGGCCTCATAAACTCAATGCTCAATTCTTTTGAATGGCTTTTCTCTGAAAACTTCCCATATCTGATATGAGACAAAGAAGATTGCAAACAGGATTCTAGCAATGAAAGGATTTTGACACAACTGTGAAGGTAGGAACTTGTAAAAAATACACTGACATGAAAAATGGGACCATATTTCAAAAGAAAAGACGTACTCCAAATCCAACTGAACGTGTATCCTGAAACAAAGGGGGAAAAGTATTTCTAATTCACAAGGCCTTATTTTCTATTCCTTTTCCTGCCTAAAAACAGCTGTGTCTGGGTAGGAGGTGGGGTATAACTGGGTTCAACTTTTGAAATGCGATTTGAAATTAAAGAATAGTGATATCTGAGGGATATGTTTTAGGAAGAATCACACTATGTCATAATCATCTGATGGTGACAGTGACCTTTTAAACGTTAGTACTGTTCCCACAGTCTCACAACAATGCACAGAAGTCAGGTACACTATCTCACCTAAGCCAAAAATCGCCTACACCTCCGTTACTTTATCAGAAGAGACTGGAGCTCAATGAATGCCTGCCATATGTTCCTCAAGGTCCAATGATGAGATCTCAGAATGACCTCCCCCATTCTCAACTGAGAGCACAAACGTGCCCATAACATAATTTTTATAGAAGACTTCATATTAAGAGAAGAAGCCAATTGTGTAGCAGACAATCCTAACTATCCACCTTTTAAAGAAAATACAATTCCACTGCCTCACAGTTGCTTCCAAATCTCTTTCCTTTGTTCTTGTTTTCCAAATCTTTTATCTCATTTTTTTCCCAGAAAGGACTTGTCTTTCTCTTCAACGTGTGGAGAACCCACTAAAAAACGGAAGTTAATGCCCTGCTACTCCCGTAGCCGTTCCCTCAGAGTGCTCAAGCTTATTGTCTTTCCAAACTCATTTATTTTCATATTGCACTGTCTGACCTTCATTAACAACGCCGTAAAGCTTTCGAATTCGGTGGAGAAGGGCTGGCCCAGCCAGCTGAAGTGACTTGCCCGGTAAGCACAGTCAGTGGTGTGGTCTGTGGCCTTGTGTCTCACACTCTCCTGGGACCTGCAGTACCAAATGCAATCCTTATTGGCTATTTCATATCCAAAACTGTATTTTAGAGAATTCTTTGGCAGATAAATAAAATGTACACATCCCTTAGAGACCTTTATTTTAATGCTCAGAGGTAGATATTACCAGGAAATCCACCTTAGACATGAAGACATTCAGGACAGACTGGAGGATGGAACAAAATGGGGTTCTTGATAGGCGTTTGAGGAAGACAGACTGCAAGAAGTTAAAACCAGGAACATCCTGAGGACTTCATGGGGCTATGGTTTTTTATTCATCCTGGTGGAATTACACTCTATAGAAGACCTTACTTCCCCATATTTTTGTCTTTTCAAGTTCAACTATCCCTTCTTTGTAGCTTGCTTTTAATTTTTTCAGATTTATTTGTTTTCTTATTGATATGTGTATGAGTGTTTTGCCTAAACATATATCTGTGTACCATATGCATGCCTGGTTCCACAGAAGCTGAATAAAGGCAATGGATCCCCTGGAACTGTAGTTACAGTGGTTGTTAGCCACCATGTGGGAGCTTGGAATCAAACCCAGATCCTCTAGACAAACAGTGTTCTTAACCCCGAGTTGTATGTGCATCCCCCTTTATCCTTGTTTTTAGTACATTATTCTTGGTCTAGTATCAGCGCAAAGAACCACAGTAATTTAAAAGGACAAGAAACCGCCTGAGTTATTGCCAATTCATGTACACAAACACAAATTTTATGACTGGTTTGTCTTTGTTTTTAGCTTGCTATAGTTCAACTCTACCTGACAAAATGATTCTATTCAGGCCATAGGCCACCTACCCACAATCAGACAGAATCTTGGTAGAAGAAAGGGTTGACTCTCTAGAGAATTTCTTCTCAATTACTATCCCAGGAAAATCCCCCCTCCCGCCACTTTTCCATGTTAAAATAAAAGGGCATAGCCTTCCTTGAAATTACATGATTCACCCAAAACATCTGATACTAATTTCAGGAAGAAGGCATAAAATATAAAAATGTGTAGAAAGCAACAGGGAGGGCCTAATGGAGAGTCCAGGGGATGAGATGTGGCAACTCTGTAGCTGGGCGTATCATCAGCTCTCAGTCTCTGAACTACAAACTGGTACCCTTTAACTTACAAAATGCTTTTTTTCCTAGCAATAACGCTCATTTGGATCATCACATAAGATGACATCAGTAGGGTTCGGAAGTCTTCCCAGAGGACTAGTATTTCTTACACCAAAAAAATCCATGTATCTCTCAGCACAGTATCTAATATATTCATTGTTTTGTGATAAAACTTTTCCTGGGGAGACACAACACACGTGTCTACTCACCCCAGATAAGGAGCCCATAACAGACCAAAATACAGAGGCCACCGAAGTTCAACTTGGTGAAGCATGGGTTGTACTGGGGTCCCTTACCTGAATATGAGTGACACATAACTTACAGGGGCAGAAATGACTCAGAGACAGCTGTATCACCAAAGCCCATCCCAGTGCGGGTGACAGCTCACAAAAGTTGGGAAACTAGAGCATGCTGCACAGCCTGCAGGCCTCTCAACAAGTTGGAGAGAGCCCCTCCCAAGTGACTCGGTTGGTCTAAACCTCTTTCTTCCATGTGGCTCAGATGGTTTCTTCTTATTCCAGGCAGCTGGTCTGCTCTCAGAGTCTTCTTTACAGCTTGTCTTGTCTGAGAGCACCTCAGTAGTTTTTATTGCTTGCTCATGGAAAGAAGAAGCCTAGTGAATCTAGAGAGTTTGGGGGACTTCTGGAAGCCATTTTGAGTTGTTCACCTTCCTATTTAAGGGGCTTCACAGAAGGATGGAATATTGAACTACTCCATGTTGGAGGAAACTGTCACCCCACATTCATGAAGTTCTTTATGCCAATCTGAAGTCGCCTGACATGAGAAGTAAGGATCATAGCATTCTTGTACCACCCAGCCCTCTCACTTGGATTGTCACTTGGATTGTCTCATCGTGTGGTGCCACCCATCAAGCTGAAACGGAACCTTTGACAGATGAGGACATCCTGCTGCTTAAACTTTTCAGCAATTGGAAATATAAGCCCAATAAAGCTCTTGTCTTTACACTCAGGCATTTTGCGATAGCAAAACATGACCTAAGAAAGGATTTAACAAAATAAGAGCAATAAACGTTGGACTGATTGATAAATGAAAAAATTAAATTAGTGGGAATGGGAACCAAGTGATAAAGAAATACTGTTTAATTCCTCACATACAAACTGAGTGTACTATTTCCTGTGCTATAAAAGTTGCCACAAATTTAGTGACTTACTACAACATAAACTAAATATCTTTTTTATTTTTTGAGATTATATTTACATCATTTTCCTCTTCCATTTCCTTCTAAATACTGTTCCCATATTTATTTCAAAGTAAAGGTGTGTGAGTATATGTACATATTCCTAAATACATACATACAAACTGCCAAGCTACTCAGGCTGTAGAAAGTTACTTGTATGCAAATACTTTTTCCAGAACATGCCATTTGGCATTAGGTAGCTAATTGGTGTGCTTTTCCTTGGGGAAGACTCTTTCTCCCTCTCTAAGCAATCCTTAGTTGCTTGTAAGCTTGTGGGGCCATGTGAGCTCTTCCCCATTCCAGGTATCATGCCTTTTGTTTCTGTCCCGGTTTAAGTCATGTTTACGTAGCCATGTCAGTGAAACTTTAATAGGTATAGTATCTGACATTTCTGGGAGACCCAATCTCATAACAAACTCCAAGTTCCTCTGTATCTTACAATCTTTCTGTCCCCTTTCTGGTACCTGAACCTTAGGTACAGAGACTGTGTTGCAGATGTATTAGTTGGGACTAGGTTCCACAACTTTTCATTTTATGGGTTGTGGTTTTCTTCAATGGTCATCATCATTTTAAAAAGATAATTGATGAGGGGTCAGGGTTATCACTTATCAGGGTCAACACTTACCTGTTGGTACAAAGACAAATATGTATAATATAATTAAGAATTGTGCTGGTTTAGTGAAGTAGAAGTTATAGGTTCTTCTCCAAAATCCATAACTTCATTAGCCATGGATAGTTGGCAAGGCTGTCAGTACCAGGCATGGTTTCCCTATTATTCAGTGGGTCTTAAGTCCAATTAGAGAGCTGTTGGTTACCACCAAGGTATGTGTGCCACTACTGTACCCTTATGGCTGTCATTTTATGCTGGTCATTATTGTGGTTCATAAACTTCAAGCTTAATATATTAGTTGCTGTAATTCAGAAGTCAAACAAAAGTGTCAGCAGACTAAACTCAGCATATCAGCAAGCAACACTTTTTCTGACATTCTTAAAGAGCATCTATTTCCCCAGATTTGTCAGTTTTGCTAGCCTGAGTTCTTGCTTCCAACTTACCTTCAAATTCAGAGTCTCTCAATATGATACTTACTCTCTATCTTTCCTCCTTTTCCTTCCCCCCCTCTTCTCTCTTTCTCTTTCTCTCTCCTCTTCCCTCTCCCCCTCTCTTTCTCTCTCCTCTTCCCTCTCCCCCTCTCTCTTTCTCTCACTCCTCCCTCTCCCTCTCCCCTCTCTCTTTCTCTCACTCCTCCCTCTCCCTCTCCCCTCTCTCTTTCTCTGACTCCTCCCTCTCCCTCTCCCCTCTCTCTTTCTCTCACTCCTCCCTCTCCTCTCTCTCTCTCACTCCTCCCTCTCCCTCTCCCCTCTCTCTTTCTCTGACTCCTCCCTCTCCCCTCTCTCTTTCTCTCACTCCTCCCTCTCCTCTCTCTCTTTCTCTCACTCCTCCCTCTCCCTCTCCCCTCTCTCTTT
This sequence comes from Chionomys nivalis, assembly GCF_950005125.1. NCBI lineage: Eukaryota > Metazoa > Chordata > Mammalia > Rodentia > Cricetidae > Chionomys > Chionomys nivalis. The sequence continues at coordinate 57,598,583 of NC_080088.1, read as the reverse complement.
CTCTCACTCCTCCTTCTTCTTCTTCTTCTTCTTCTTCTCCCCCTCTCTCTTTCTCTCACTCATCCTCCTTCTCCCCCTCTCGCTATCTCTCTCTCCTCCCTCTCTCTCTCCCCTCTCTTTCTCTCTCTCCTCCTTCTACCTTTCCCCTCTCTCCTCTCTCTCTTCTTTGTGTGTGTGTGTGTATGTGTAGATGGAAGTTTCTGTCCCACCCAATTCCACAGTCATTTAGTCCCAAATAAACATACAGAGGTTTATGTTAATTAAAAACTGTTTGGCCTATTGTTCAGGCTTATTACTAAATATCTCTTACAACTTAAATTAACCCATAAATTTTATCTATGTTTAACCATGTGGCTTGGTACCTTTTCTCAGTAAGGCATTCTCATCTGGCTTCCTCTGCTTCTGAATGATGACTGTGTCCCCGCCTTTCTTCTTCCCAGAATTCTCTTATTTTGGTTGCCTCACTTATGTTTCCTGCCTGGACAATGGCCAATCAGTGTTTTATTAAACCAATATGAGTGACAAATCTTTACAGTGTACAAGAGCATTATCCCATAGCATTGGGTCCATCTTGACAGTCAAATGTAATCTATTTCATGGCCCTTGAACTATTAGACTTACTTTCATCTGCAGCTTTAATTCTCCTTTGTTGTGTAAGTTAATATATTCAAGGTAATGTTCTTGTGAAATTCCCAAAATGAGCAAAGTTTCTCTACAACTGTTCTGACAAGATGTTTCAAAGATTGTGAAGAAATGTGAATGTTAATTACAAATATCTTAGCCTGAGGATGTTAAGAGAGACAAAAAGGCATAGCAGAAAACATAAACATGGAGTTTTCATTGAATCCTTTTCAAACCCATTATATATGGATGCTAACTGAGGAAGTTGAACACAGAAGCACTTTAAACATGAAAAGTGTGTTAAGACATCTGTTCTAAATATTGCATGCATTTGAGGACATGCCTTTCCCACACCTCTAGGTAAACAATGTAATCAATTCATATATAAAATGAAATACTCTTAATGGTTTTCTTGAAATAACTACTAAGCCTTATAAATATTTATATGCCTTGACTCAACAATTCACACTGAAAACTATGTCAAGTTGATGATTCTAATATAAAGATTACAGTAATATCTTTTACAAAAAATTTACATATCTTATATAACAAAGCAGATTTGTTATATAAGAATAACACAACCTAAATTGCCAGAATATAATTTGTCCATTAGGTAGCATATACAATTGACTAAGTGAGAAATCTTATAATTCTAAGAGGAAAAAATACTACACTTCATAAAATGTAACACATTGTGTATATATAACTACATTAGGCCTGGCAGCCTAAGTACAATCTCTGGTTCCCACATAAAGATGAAAGAAAAAAACTGACTCCACAAAGTTGTCCTGTGACATACACAGAAATACACATCATACCCATACCCAAGAACATAAACAAACATTTTCAATAGGTAAATATTTATATCTGAAAGTAAATAGACCACAACTATGTGGTCAAACATCTTCATTCTACCATCCTTTAGCTTCAAATAGTTATGATGAGCAACTCCTTTGTGTATGGCGAAATTCAGGAATGTTTTTCTTATTCCTAATCATTCCGTTAACAGCAATAGGCGAACCCAAGAGGGTCAAGAGGTTATCAGACAAGGCAGCCCTCTATTCTTCTTCCTTAAAAGAGCTCTACACAACAGAGCCAATGCCACATCCTGCAATGAAAGTTTACAACACAAAATACAAGAAAAGCATCAGTCAATGATGGTGTAATCAGAGACTGAAGATCAGTTGGTTTGCCATCCCAAATCTCATTGGGAGTAGCTTGCTTCACACACCAAAGTCAAAGGTCTCATTCAGATGGGAAAGCACAGTGGGGAGTCAATGGGAGGAGGACTACATCTGGCTCCTTTTTTTTAATAGGGCATCCCACCAACTGTAGGGAAATAAGAGCAAGCAGTTACCTTTGACAAGGAGACAGAAAAAAAGAGAAAATAAATGTTTTAGTGTGGACATTTCTGGACCATGTCCTATTGTCTGCATCTTTTGCTATTGGATTACTATAGTTGTCTCCTAATTTGTTGTCAATTATCTTTTCTCTAGCAACTCCAGCTGATGGAGGAGTTACTTTCATTTAATAAAGAAACTGCCTTGGCCCATTTATAGGCCAGCCCTTAGGTGGGTGGAGTAAACAGACAGAATGCTGGGAGAAAGAAGCCGAGTCAGGAGTCGCCATGATTCTCCCACTCCAGACAGACGCAGGTTAAGATCTTTCCTGATAAGCCAGCTCGTGATGCTACACAGAATATTAAAAATAGGTTAGATCAATATGTAAGAGCTAGCCAATAAGAGGCTGAAACTAATGGACCAAGCAGTGTTTAAAAGAATACAGTTTCCATGTAATTATTTCGGGTAAAGCTAGCCGGGTGGTGGGATGCAGCCCTGCCGCTGCTCCTATTACAACAGAGTAAAAGCTAACTGGGTGGCGGGGACGCAGCCCCACCACTCCTATTTCAACATCCAGCTCAGTAAAACTTAGCTGGATCTCAGAGCCCTTGTCTGGACTTTGCTTTCCTGATCTAGCTCTTCCTGGCTTTTCAGCTCTAAATATCTCAGAATCCATGCATTTTCCAGTTTCGCTTTCTAAGTACTCTAAGTTATTAATTTATACATAATTATGTTTACATGATAATTACATAAATATTTAACTATCATTTTTGGAGTAATGATGGGAAATCTTCTTTAGATTTTAGTCTCCTTCTACTTCATGAAAAGAAAGATAAGATCCAAAAAACTAAAATGTGTCATGTGGACTTCGTATGGTGATGACCATAAAATGTATAATTAGGATCAAAATAGACTGTCTTACCATGGGAGGTTCTGACTTCATCTTCTATCAGTGGGATGTAGTAGGAAACACAAACCTTTGGCGTAAGACCTGTTTAAATGTGAAGCTACTTGAAATGGAGAAAATGTGAGCTATTTTAAGGCAGAGTGGGGGAATCAGTGATACTTTTTGCTCATAGCCCACTTTTGAGAAGAGAGAAAAAACAAAATATACAAAAAGACATCTTGGAAGCCCACAGATCCGCACGGTAGGAAAGAAATGACACAAGAGACAGGGCAAGAGGCACGGGTGGGTCACATGACTGAAGGAGCCACTTCTCTTGTGATTCTCTAGTCCTAGACATACTTACACCCACCACGTGTCATTTGCCAAATTAAGATGTGTGTGTTCTGTGGGGCCTCCCCGCCCCAGTTGGTATTTAGGAAACTACCATCCCAGTGAAAACATATACATCTCAGAATCCATGCCACCTGAACTGGATCCAGGGGAGAAAATGTACTTCTCTTCTCCGTCCCCAAAGTGTGAAGCCCGAGGGTCATACTAGAATGATTACAGGACACATGATTCTTTGCTCATAAAACATCTTGCAAGAAATTTGGCTCCGAGCTGCAAATAAAGCAGGAAATGTTAAAATAGGCTGGGCTTCTTCACAAAGGTCCCTTAGTCTAAAAGCGAGTAAGAAGGTCTCTCAGAAAGGATGGGGGTCAGCAGGTGTGGGCTGCAGGCATGCATTCTCCTTAGCTGACTCTGTGGCTCTGTCTTTGGGAGACAGAGGAGAAGAGACCTTAGGCAGCCTGATGTCCCAATACAAAGATGCTGTGTTTGTCAGCAGCAAAAAGGAAAGTCTGAGTCACACAGAGAAGAAGGGTTAAGGGTTTTAATGAGTTTTTTTTTTTCTTTTCCTGGAATTCCTACTAGAAAAGAAAGTTAACTCTTCTTTTTGGTACAACAAGAACTGCTAGCACTGCTTTCTGTTTAGAGAAGAAGACACAGCAAAGTCCAACAATGTTTCCAATTCATGCTCCTTCACTATGGAGAATCCCTGCTTTCAGACTTAGAGAAAGCAAAATCTTCCTCTAAATGCTGAGGTTATAGAATAAATGCAACCTGCATCTAGCTATGGAATGTTCCTGCAGTAAAGAGTACAGCAGCTAACATAACGCTTACCTGCATCTAGCCATGGTGTGCTCCTGCAATGAAGAATGCAGCAGCTAACGTGATGCTCACCTTAGTTTCTCTTGTTTACCAAATTTATTAAATTTTGTTCAAATAATTTATTGTTAGTAAAGTTTGTGACAGAGGAAAAAATAGACAAAAGAGAGAGAGAGCACTATGCACATTCAGAATTCTTACCTGCTCTCTAGTTGCTAATAGGCTTATTGCTTCAGATAACCAAACTTGATGTTAAATACAGATTCATCTTTAATCATTTTATTTTTTTTTTCTTTTTTTTTTGGTTTTTCGAGACAGGGTTTCTCTGTGGTTTTGGAGCCTGTCCTGGAACTAGCTCTTGTAGACCAGGCTGGTCTCGAACTCACAGAGATCCGCCTGCCTCTGCCTCCCGAGTGCTGGGATTAAAGGCGTGCGCCACCACCGCCTGGCTCTTTAATCATTTTAGACTCACTCTGTGGCATTAGTCATCCACTGGCAGATTGGTCAACATTATATGAATCTGATGAGGATTTAATAATAGCCAAAACCCACAATATTGGGTGTTTTGTTTTCTTCTTTAAGTCCATTTGAGTATATTTCACCCTTCTTTGGTCTAGTGGGTTCCAGAAGCTCTTGGGGTTGGCTTTCCTAATAGATTTTAATATCACTATATGTTATCATCATCTCAATCTACTCTGGCATGTTTGAAAGATAGTGCCCTTTTAAGTTTTAAGAATGTGTTATTTCTTGATCTGTCTCCCGGGTGGAGCCAATATATGCTTAGTTAAGTACAGAATCATCCTGTATTTGCACCCAAAAATGGAGTCAAAGGCTGCTTGTGAAATGGAATTTTTCAGGGCAAAATATAGTTTGAAGATCACTGGAGCCAAGCACAGGCTGATCCATCACAAGTGACTAGCCAGAGCAGTTATCAATAGTACTACCAGTGAAAAGCATGCAATATATACATTGTGAATCCAATTTAGACATGAAGAATGAAATTGTCTTGTCTGTAGGAACACAAGTGGACTTGGAGGTCATTGTACTAAGTGAGATTTGCTAGTCTCACTAACACGAACATCCATTTTCTCTCTTATGTGGAATCTCAGGAAAAATAAGAGAACGTGAAAGGAAAATGAGAACTAATAGGAGTATGGAAAGAGAAATGGAGAGAGAGGATAAGAAAAAACAATGGCAGAGTAAATGTGATTAAACTACATTGTTTGCATATATGGGAATATAATGATACTTCGATGATTGTGCAATTAATATAATCCAATTAAAAATGATGGCAACCTAAACAGGGTGTCTGGAGAGGAGCTGAAAGGCTGCACCAGGGCCAAATCTAATTCAATGTCTGCTTTAGTAAATTTTATAAAATTGTATTGGAATATAGCCGTGCATGTTTATCAAAGTATTGTCATTTTATCCATGGGTGCTTGACAGAAAAGATCAGTGATAGTTACAGAAGAGATCACAAGGCCCATGAACCCCAACATATTTTTTGTCTCATTGGTTACAGAAAGTATTTCAAGCTGCTCTCAGAGCCCCTGCTACTCCCCTAATCCTAGCACTGAAGAGAATGTATACAATTATAAACCTACATAACAATCAAAACACCTCCTACCGGTCTATTATCTCAAATACAGAACAAAAACTCCATTATTGGATAATTCAGGACTTGGTTTCTGGGTGTCCATTTATCCTTCAGGGAATAACATTTCCTGGGAACTGATGATGAGTTTTGCTGGCAAGGTAGCATGAAGACTGGAGATTGGGCTTAGAGGAACGCATGGGGGTGGAATGGGGTAAGAAGACCTGGCAATTGCGTCTTACTTGTTCCTCTGTACAAACCTTCCCTTTCTGCAGACTAGGAACACAATCTGCCAATTGCTGAGACAGGCAGACCTTGTCCCTCCTCAGTGTTAAGCACTTGCTAAATCAGAGATGGAAAGGGACAGCGAGGCCTCTGGTTGCTGTGAGGAAATTAGCTAATCAATGCCCTGGCAGCCTTGTTCTAATGCCTCAAAAAAATGAAGTCACTTTGTTGCTGAATCTCCTTCTAACATTAGATTGTTTACAAAATATAAAGTCTACAGAGGCTAGAGAGACCTGTGACTTTGGAAACGCTGGCTAGTGTTTCCCCACATGCTTGCTGCTGATAAATCCAGCAGCTGAGTAACATAGATCTAGTCAGATGCAGAAAACACCAATTCAGTATATAAGTCCTTTGAAAAAAAACATAATAAGCACCAAGGTTTTGTGTGTGTGTTATGCTAAAGAAAATGAATGCCTATAACAATGGAGGATCTACATGGACATGCATGCCTCAGTACTCCTTACATTGTGCAATAGCCACATCTCAGTATGAGCATCTCGGGATATAAGAGGGAAGGAAACTTCCCTTGACTACCCAAATACAGTATTATTTCCTTGAGAATGAAACCAAAGAGGGTGCTGTTTCTATAACTGAGAAATTCACAAGTAAAACAAGGCTAGTTCTCCCCAGACAACTATGAATGTGTGTATGTGCTCGTGCATGTTTGTGCACATGTGTATGCATGTGTGCATTTGTGCACACACATGTGTGTGCATGTGCGCACTTTCCTATGCATACATGTGCATATGAGAGTGTGTACGTGCATGGGTGTGTAAAGCAGTCTGTGAGCTAAGAATTGTAAAATAATTGCATAGTTCTGAAGTAAAACTACTTTTAAAATGAATTATTTGAAAAACAGATCATCCTAAGCTCTACTGGAGAAGAGACGAGTCCCCATTCCCCAGGGCACTCTATGAAGCAAAAAAATAACATAATACCTAATTAGAAAACAACAGCTGAAACATCAAAATTACACACAAATTTACTCTCAAATTCAAATAAAAAGTGCTAAATAAAGAGACTGAAGAAGAAGGATTGCCATCAGTTCAAGTTCAACCTAAGCTACATAGGGAGTGCTAGACCAGCCTGGATTCTGTCTCAAAAAGAAAAAATAGTAAGCCAAGTGTTGACAAAACAAACCCTGGAGTTAAACAATATACATAGAAACATCAAAATTGAGTTGGGATCATTCCAGGAAGCCATGCTGGTTCAATAGCTTATGAACATCTCTTTATAGCAACGGATTCATGGAGAAAGATCATATAATTTCAATGTTACAGGGAGAAAATGATAAAATTCAACACCAACTAATACAAGATTTTGTTTGGATTTTTTCAAAGATGGAGTGGAGAGTTCTGAAGCAGACACACACACACGGAGAATTGTGAATTGACATAAATTTATTTGCATGTGACTGGTTAGGCTAGGAGCCACTTGATCAATGGTTACAGAAGGAATTGTGTGTCTGTCATAAACAACATAAAACTAACTTCTTACCTCATAGCAGATATAAAAGTTAAAGGCCAGATGGACTAAAGACATCATTAGAAGTAGTAACATATTGGAACTTTGGATGAAAACAGGAAAGAGCATCATTATATCCTCAGGTCATCATAATTGCCTAAAAGAAAACAGAATATGGATTTGCCTCTTTATATGAATAGCATGCCCCCTTAAGAATACCTTTTGAGTGAGACTAGAGCATTGGGAAAATGCACCATACATATCCAGAACTCTGTCAGTTCTCAGGCAAAGGGTAGGAACTAAATCAATTTTCACAACAGATTACATGAAGAAGAATCTAGCTAAATGCAGCAAAGAAAATGACTGAGAGTCTAACCTGTGAGCTGTTTTGTGTGGCCTGTCATACTCTCCCATAGACTCTGCCGCATCAACAACAGAAATAAGTCACATGGTTTCCTAGAAAATTAATTCAATGTCTTCAGTTATCAGAGGTTCATCACAGAGCTTCCAAGGAAAAAAGATCAACTATTCCCAGGTCCTTGGGGATCTATGTCATAGGAACTCAGGGCAATGAGCCTGGGTAAAATAAAGAAACTATTCCACCCTGAAACACCAAAGAAGTGTGTCAGTGGACCTTATCTCATGGAATGCAAAGATATTTCCACGCTTTCTACCATGTCAGGGCAGATGGCTTGATGGAATGGTGGGCTAGCTCTTGAAAGACAGTTAGAGCATCAGCAAGGGAATTACGCCTACTAAGGCTGGGGCAATTTTCTTCATGGAGCTGTTTTCTTTCTTTCCTTATTTTTCACTATAAGATTTATTGACTTTATATTAATATTTAAGTAATACCAAGTTTACATTATATTATTCAAGTTATAGCATACCAGGGAGGAAAGTAAACATTTAACAATAGTGTCTTTTCTTTGAGGATGGGAACTATCATATTTTGGTAGTCACAGGATACTTACTTAGAGTATGTCAAGCAGAATTATGGCTTTGCTTTTTCCTTATTTGGATATGTGTCCCAATGTCCTTATTTGGACATCAAATATGGTTGAATATGGGTGTCAAGTTAACAGGAAGAGATTTATGCAGTTTAATCGTCTGTGTCAGTTTGATGCAGCTAAGGGATACTCAGACACCAGGTAAATTGTTCACACTGTGTCTGTAAAGCTGTTCTCTGAAGTAACATTTGCTTTCATCAATGTGGTATCACTCACTCCTGTGAGAACTCAAATATAGTAAAAAGGACAAGAAAGGGCAGGTTTACTCTTGTTTATTTGACTTGGAACGTCTGACTTGTACTGCCATTGACATTATTGGTTCTAGAGCCTTCAGACTCTAACTAAATTACATCATGGGCTTTCCTAGTTCCTCAGCTTGTGGGCAACAGGTCATAGATGTCTCAGGCTCCAAATCACACGTGTGCATTCTATTTCCTCGGAGGTCCTGGAGTACTGTGCTGGGGTAAGAAATCTATAGAGATATGGAGTACTTCCCTTTTAAACATAAAGAAGAACAAGGTTCTAGCCAACTGGCACATAATTAAGTAAGTCTCTGCTTCTTAGTAACTTCAAGATCCAAACTGATAACTATGCTTGAATGTTATAGATAATATATAAGACTATATAAATGTTCATCCACACTCTGAAATGCCCCATTCTGCCTGATTTTACAGACAGCATAAAGGTGAGAGAGAAAGAGGGGGGAGGGCCTGGGAGAAGGATACAAAGTGAGGAAGAGAGGGATCAAGAGCACCAACAATGAGAGAGAAGCTAAGAACGAATTCAGTTGAGGAAAACAAGATAATGACTCTCAATGATACATAGATATAGCAGCTCTTCAGTAATCAGAAATGACCCCATAGCCAGTCTGGGGCGATTCCTAAACTTCTCCCTGGATGTTTACAATGGAGCAGTGAGAACAAACAAATCTCTACTTGTCAGGACTGGGACATCACTTTTCTTTCTTCCCCAGAAGTTGGCTCGCTCCACTACACCTTAATGCCTCTTTTGGAATCCTCTAAAGATTGCAGTAATTGAAGTTAAGCCTTTTCCTCTTCAACTGCAAATTTGACATGACGAGAACGAGGAAATTCCTCCAGAGAACTATTCCTATACCATTTCGCTGCAGAATAACAATCCTTCTATTCATGGTGCTAACTGCAGACCTGTTCCAGTCACTATACTGATATCCATCATTTCCTGAGTGTGACAATGATATTCCATCTCCACAGGAAAACGAGGACCATTATTATAGTTCCCATTTGCTGGAACCAGCAATTCAGCCAACGACCTGTTTTATCCTCAGGGTAAAGCTGCAGAACTTATGAATATGAATTGAAAGTTTTGGGCAGTAAAAGCTTTATGAACTTAATGACTGAGAATAGGTAATTTGCTCCAAATTGGGGCACACCCGGGACTTTAATTTGCTCACAGACTGGTACAGCAAGAAGAGACTGGACTGAGAGGCAGAGGCTCTGATTCTCGTTCATCTTTGCTGCTCTTTGTATCCCACGTAGAAGCTATAGCACTTCTCCAATCTCACGACTCTGAGTCTTAGGCACTAGCTGAAGATTCTTCCAGCTATGACCTTCTTTGGGTCATTATTTCATGTAGCTCTATTTGTTCACCGAGCAAAAGTTGTGGAAGAGATTCAGTTTTATGTCCTTAAGATCTATTGCAACTTCTGCCAAGTCAGGAATCACCTACAGCTGTTGGGTCTCTAGAGAGACAGTAGTTTCTCAAGGAACAGGGCTAGCCCTTGTCTGAGCAGTCAAATAGATGTTTTGGATTTAGTGCCCCTTCTCATTCCTCTTCCAAATACCCTTGATGCTAGGAAATTCTCTTCTACCCCAGAGAGCCAGATTCTAGTTGTCAGCCAGACCAGAAGATGGCTGAACAATCTAAGGTAGGGTTCTTTCCAGAAACTGTAAGAATGGACGATCCTAAGGGAGTGGAATGGCCTTACTGAATGCGTGCATCTCCATCTGCATCTCCTTTAGCCTTGTTTCCAACTCTTCAGCGGTTCAGGCTGGCTTATATTGTCCTCAGCTGCTCTTCCTTTCATAACTCTAGCCCAACAGCAAATCCTATCCATTTCATCTTTGAATTTATCTAAAATGCAATTATCATTCACCATTTCTAATATTATTACACTATCCCGAGTCCTTACATTTAGGGATAATGTACATAGGAAAATACAAAGAGAAGCAAAGAGAAATGGGCTGTGTTTCATGAGGTGAATAGTAAGCAGTGGAAAGAATATGTCTTTTGAAAAAGGAAACTATATGAAATTGTATTTTATTATCAGTCTAGAGAGGGAGACAACTATCAATTGGAAACAACTATGCACTCACATATGTGTGCACTGTGTGTGTATGTGTGTGTGTGTGTATGTCTGTGTAAGATTTATGTAGAGACCAGGGACCAACATTGATAATGGTTCCACAGTAATTATCCACCTAGCTTTTGAAACAAGGTCTCTCATGGACCTGGAACTTACCAATTAGGCTAAAGTCTGGCCAGTAAGCCCAGGGATTTGTCTGTGTCTGCCTCCAGTACTGGGTTTATTAGCATATGTGACCATGACTGGCTTTTAAAATGCTAGTTCTGAAAAAGAAACTCAGTTCTATGTGCTTACAAGGCAACCATCTTACCAACTGAGCCATCACCCCAACTCTGGGCAACTCTTAACCAATTTTTCTGTTTCTGTTCACACCTCTAACAAATTCCCCTCTGGCAACCAGGGTCATCCTGTTAAAGGTAAAAACAAACTAAAAACAAACAAACAGTACTAAATTCTGTTATGAGTTCCCAGATCTCTCAGATTCAAAGCCAAAATCTCATAGATGATCCTCCACTTGTACACTGAGCCTGCTACATCTCCAATCTCCTCCCACGACACTCCCACATCCCCTTTCTCACTCTGCTTCTGAGGCACCAACTCCTTTGCAATCTGTTCCTCAGATACACCAAGCATGCTATAAACTGCATAGGATCTTCATGCTTGCTATCACCTCTGCTCAGAGTCACATCCCCTCAAGGAACTCCAGGCTCACTCTTCTCAACATCTCAACATGCCAACCTCATTTGTAGAAACTTTTTCATGCGAGCAAATACATATGCATATGTGTGTGTGTGTATGTATATATGCATATATATTTGCGTGTATGTATGTATTTGCAATACATACATGAGCACACACACCCATCTCCTTGTTTTTATTGTTACCCTGATATCTTTTCTTTTGCTTTATCCAGTTTATTGATGATTGTTTCTACTATATATTTTTATTTGAATGATGTTTCAAAGTTGCTCGTTTCCAATATTTCTGAGTTGTTTGTTTTGCTGTTGTTGTCTTCCAGAATTATATTTCTTTTTTCTGAATTTCTCCTCCATATTGGTAATAAAAGTCCAAATTCAAAGTTTTCTTCCTTACCTGATTTATTCCCTTGATTGAATGTTCTTTGAAGACATTGATCTTTTTGGGGATCGGGGGATTCGTGACAGAGTTTCTCTGTAGCTTTGGAGCCTATTCTGAAAATAGCTCTTGTAGACTAGGTTGGATTCAAACTCATGGAGATCCGCCCCCCCGCCCCCCTGCATCCTGAGTGCTGGGATTAAAGGCATGCACCACCACTGCCTGGCAACACTGATTATTTTCAAAGTGAACTTTTGGATCATTTCTTTAGCATTTCAACCATACAGAATGCTCAAATACTAGTGCACTACATGAACTGGAGGATGGTTGGCCCATTCTCTAGTGTAGAGAAACAGACCTTGGTCTTCCTTCCAACTATTCTTCAGGATGTATCTACTCACACACTCTAGGAAAGCTCACATGGTTCTGCTTCAGTCCCTACTTTCAGCAAGGCAGTTAGTTGCCGGCTTCATCTACTTATGAGAGCACCTATTCATCCTTGCTCGCCTTGGCCATCAGTTTTGTTCTGATACATGGGGATCATTTGATTAATGTGTACCAGGACCATGAGATCTTTCATCCAGCCTATCAAAATGCTTCCTAAGAATAAGCTCTAGGAAAGACTTGGGGTTCTAATGTAAAGTGTCTCCCACAGGTGGAAATATTTGAGTGCATGGTCTCCAGTTGGTGGCACCATTTTAAAAGATTAGGAAACCTTTAGGGCTGGAGCCTTGGTAGAAATAGATTGTTATCGCAGAACTTGATCTTTTCATAGCCAAGGTCACACTTCTCATCCTTTGTGCCTTCTGATGGTGAAGTCAACAATAGTGTGAATTGCTTCAAACGTCTGCCTTCTCTACTCTGACGGACCATCCCCCATCAGACTGTGAGAAACAATAATTGCTTCCACCTTCAGTTGCATCATGTGTAAGAATTGCACAATGAGAAAAGTAAGAGCTTTCATGTGTAACAAGTCTAATGTCAACTGTATGAGTTGCAACACAAGGAGAACAAGCCTGTGACCATTTCTGCTTGAATAAGGAGTTCATTTGAGAAAATAATCTCAACATGGATCCTTAAGCACCATCTCTTCAGCCTCTAAAACCAAACCTACCTAGCATGCATATGTATTTGATCATTTTCAAGGGGTATGCTCTTCAAAATTAGAAAAATGAAGGATAAAATGAAAACATACCTGTATATTTAGTTCTGATAAGCTTAATATACATTTAAGACTGTTATCCAAGAACAGAATAATTAATAAAAATAAAAAAGAAGAAGAGCAAGAAGAGGAACAAAGAGCTATTTTCAAATGTTTGGTGTCTTTGTAGCTTCAGTATATAAAGTCTGAACCATCTTTTGTTTCTTAATAATCAAAGAAAAAGAGGCTTTCAACTTGAGAATGGGGGTATGGGAAGGGTTAGGGATAGAGTATCTGGAAGGGACTGCAAGGTGGGAAGGGAGGGAGAAAGCAATGTAATTCTATTTTAATGAAATATACTAAACAAATAAAAACAAAAAGAAAGAAGGAAAATAGTAAAAAAAAAATAATAATAATACTAAAATTGCGACGACAAAGGCTTCCAAGCAGAAAGAGGCCAGATTCTTAGATCTAGGGAAGGATTCTAGGCTAGACATGAAGAACACTTGGAAGAAAACACTTTCGGGAGGGGTGAAACATTAAGATTTTTCTCTTTGAAGGGTCATTTCGGACATAGTAAAAAGAATGGGTTAATAGAGCAGGAACTAACTAAAAGTAGATTAGAAGGAACAGTGTTGATTATGGGAAGATAATAGGATACAAGGGCCAGTATTTAAGAGGAAAGAAATCTAAAAGTAGCAGTGGATTTGTTCAAATTTGAATACGATTTCAAGGTGGGATAGGAAAAGGTTATCCTAATGTTGGCTGTAGACCGTAAGTGGGGGATGCTTTGCTGTAGGTAGGTATGTTTGGATAGATGATATCATTGATTCCTGCGATCTATAAGAAGCTAGTCACTGCAGGAACACTTTGGAGTAGGTGCATGGAAAGAGCATTAACTCAATACTAGTATTTGCTTTTCCCATTAGAAGTCCAGGGGCAATTTTAGGTGAACAGTTGACTCTCTGATATCTGGAGCTCAGAGGAAATATCTGGATTTGAGCTTTAAATATGGAGACAGGAACAATCATGTAGGAATGAAATACAGATAGTTATAGAATTGAACTAAGGCACACCAAAGCATTGAAAGATTTGCTGAAAAGAAATACCCAGAAAGGATTTAGAGCTCATTCCATGCTATGTGTGTTTCAGCTGCCCTTGGAAATGCCAGTGAGGCTATTTACCTGGCACTGTTGAAGTGGGGCATATCCAGGAAGTCAGAGTACACAGTTTTCAACACTTCCTCTGATAGCAGAGAGAGCCAAGGCAGGTCTTTATGAACCAGCCAAAACCTGAACTTATTTGTGAACCCACCCACAATTGCATAAGGCATTGAGTTTGATCTGATCCTAACCTTTCTGAAAACATGTTATTTTTACTATTCAACACCAAATTATACTATTGATTCTCATGCTCCTTTTTCATATTTCTCTAAGTATGGCTAATTGATATCACTTGTTCATCAAAATTAAGATTCTTCTATGCAGCTTCTTTCATGTAGCTTATTTTAAATAAAACCCTACATATTCCTTCCCTAAATCCTCTCTCCTACCTTCTCAAATGGATGGATCACCAATCCTTCATTTAGTGTTTATGTTCCCTGTATACCTTAAAATATTTAACAATTACTTTCATAAATATTTATTATTTTATATGTTCATAATTTTACAATTAGTACAAAAATAGATTCTTCGTTGTTTTGGTTGCCGAACACTGCTACTGATGTAGACCCAGATGAACACTGGCAACTCTATGAGCTGGCAGCTGGCATGACACTACAATTGTTCTCTGTACAGTTAAGCCATTTCCATTTGCACAATTGCTCACAGCTGTGAAAATTCAATGTACATGTGCTAGAGCTTCTCTGGAAGTTAGCTACTGCTCAAAATCTGTTAGTTACTGATCAAAAAATAACTTTGCTCATCATCACCAAGTTACCTCCCAAAGGACCTCCAAGAATGTTTGGATCCTATTTTTCAGATAATCATCAACATTTGATCTGTCACACTTTCTCCTATTGTCCACTAATGTGTTGGAGGAAGTTTCTGTCCCACCAAGTCCAAAAATAAACACACAGAAACTGTATTATTTTCAATAATACTGTTTGACCAATAGCTTAAGCATATTTCTGGCTTACTCTTACATCTTAAATTAATCCATTTCTATTATTCTATATTTTTCCTACTGTCAAGGTTCTGGCCACACCACCAATGGACATAAATCAGTTTCAGTCCAGTTAACATTGTTTTGTGGAGTTTTGCCTGTATTGCTAAATTTTAAATATGTCTTTTAGATTCCAAGTCATTTCTCTTATTTTCAACCATTGTGGTACATACTCTTCCAAAGATTCTGACTTGCTCTGATGCTGAGGAGTGGTGTGCTTACTAAATCCTTTGCCTGGTTCATTCTTCTTTTGAACATCACTAATTTTAAACAATGAAGAACCATTTACTTCTCATTTCTTTTGTTTTTTTGAGACAGGGTTTCTCTGCGTAACTTTGGAAACTGTCCTGGAACTCACTCTGTAGACCACGCTGGCCTTAAAGTCACATAGATCTACCTGCCGCTACCTCCCAAGTGCTGGGATTAACAGTGTACACCACCACTGCCCGGCTTCTTCTTTAAAACTGAGACTCTGTTTATGCCCTAAAGTATGCTAGACATTTGAGTAAATACAAAAAGAAGTCACAGGCGCTACTCTCAGTACTCTCAGTGAGACCCTTGGTAAAGACTAGAGAGCAGGATCAAATGACCACACCACAGAACTGAAAAAAAAAACCAAAAACCAAAAAACAAAAACAAACGAAAAACCAACAAATATTCTAAGCTATGATGAGCACTGGGCACTAAATGGCAGAAAAAGAGCAGCTACCACGCTGATGAGAAATAAGGACCCTAAAGTGAGGTCACTCAATTTTCAATCAGAATTGGCAATTCTGTAGAAATCCACCAGTGAGGAGACAAGCATCTTTGGTTTTGTAAGAAGCCAAAAGAAAACATGGTAAATTCAAGGAATGGAAGGGATCCTAAAATTTTGAGATACAAATATAAGTGGGGAAAGTTCCATGTCCCCATTCCCCCCAAATTCTATAATACTAAAAGAAAAGGGACAACAAGCTACAAATCTCAATAATCCTGTTCCTTACTCAGGAATATAGAATTGATCCTGTAAGGATAGGAAAAACTTAGAAGAATGTTTATTTAGTAGGAAAGAAATTTTATTAGTTTCTTACCCAGTAATCTACAAATAAATGATGAAAATAAAAATACTTTTATGTATACAGTTGTTAGGAGTGAACAAGAATGATTATGCAAAGACATCAGTTAGCTGTTTGCAAACTGATGACCCAGGCAGAAAAGGACATTCCTTCAACTTCATAGCACTAGGGACAGTAGGACCAAAAGTAGAGAGGCCAGTAGTATTTATTAACTGGTATTCCTAAGTCCAAGGTGAATCTGTGGTCTGTGGTGTAAGGAATATAAATATTATAGTGTCAGGGAAAACAAAATCATTTAAGAAGAGGTTTGGGTACAGCATGATGGAGGGGAGAAACAACCATGTCAGCTTTGTGTTTACTGAGCTCATGAGGAGCAACCAGCTGGAGACATTAGCACACAGATGGAAACATGACTTGGAGCAGGACCCTGGGCAGCACCAACACAGAAGAGGAAGAGCTGAGGAGCCCAACAAGGCAGGCTGAGAAGGTAGGTAAAATAGAGAAGGGGGATGGAGTGATGAGAGCAGAATATCCAGGAACATTCAACTGGAAAATGAGCATCAGCTCCATAAGATCTAGGGAGGTCACTACAAAGCACATCTTGGGTTCGAGCTCGGATACTTCATAAGCTTGCAAAGAGCCAGTATCTGCAAGTCCCCAGCGTGTGGACCATCAGATTTGGATATTTACTAAGAAGTTTGTCCACTTGTTGAGAAACACTTTTGTTTCAATTCATCTCTCTGGGAATCACTGCCCAGCTTAAAAAGGAGTGAGTTGCTCAAGTGGAAAATTAGTTGGCCCTGGACCCCACAGTAAACTCTGTTATGATGCGACATACAGAGAAAATTACGCCCTGTGTACTGGAGATTAAGGAGGGGATGCATCTCGGAGCACATTCCTTCAGCAGCGCTGTCTTCCCTCCAACCCAGAGCTCCTTGTAGCACTTCTCAGGATCCCTGATTTGGTCTGCAAAATATTTTGATAATTCAGTCATTATGTAAAGTGAGATGGGATTCCTGACAATGACTGTGACCCACATCTGTGTGAGGTCATTTGTTTCTCTTTAAGAATAAAAAAATAAGGCCTTTAGTTTATTTGTTCCGGTGAGAGCTACTATCTCGTTGAAATGTGCTATTTAAAAAAATGAGGTTTTATACTCTTTCATGAGCAAACTCTTAAGAATAAATGCCATTTGTATTGGCTTGTCGATTTTTCATGCCATTTTTACTAAAATGTATTTTGGGGGGATTATTTTTCTTGCCCACTCAGGCCATTCAATTTAAAATATTTTTCTCTATATAAAACAAATAACCATTAAAGTTAATTTTTCAAATAAGGTATATCTGGCATTTTTTAAAAAAAAATAACAATAATTTGCCAAGATCTAAAATTACAAGTTTGCTGCACATTCTTCTAAATATATAAAATTGTATTTTAGTGATATTTTAAACACTCAAATTGAATTTAAATAAACGTACCATTACTGGTATAGCCATCAAACTATAGTGTTCTTTAGGGTGCAGAATGTACCACAAAGAGGCATTGATTTCAGCGGCCCTCCCCCAGGAGGGGTGAAATCAAATGCTCGCCGCCAACACGAGCATGTGCAGAGCCCATTTCCTTCATATTCTCAAGATCAAGTAGCTGGCTCAACCAAAGGCATTAGGGGATCTATCTGTGTTGGTCAAAGCTGGCCCCGCTCAAAGTTTGTGTTGAACTGAATTCAAGTATTTGACAACGACATGGAAAAACAAATGCTATCCCCTGCCTTTAAGAGAGGCAGTTTAAATGCAGACTATTGGATATGTCAAAGTTCTTTCAGAAGAGCCCTAAATCTCTCAGTCAAAGGTATTTAGTTAAGCAACATTGGCTCAACTCTGCTGGGACCCTGAGGAGTTTGTTTTATAAGTGTTAATGGAGCAAGCCACTCCCAGGCCTCGTAGACATGTGTGGCTCTCCTTATAAAAAATCAAGAGTAAGGGAAGACTATGTGCATACATGGTCAGAGTATAAAAGGTGACATGTCTCAGGAGATGATCCTGACAAATTTATTACATGCCAAGCATTGTGCTAAAGCTTCAAAATGAAGTTTTATTTAACTCCCCAAACCACTCATTTAAATTTCACTATTTCTTTGTTACAGAGCAAGAAATAAGCTCAGAGAACATCAGGAATTTGCCTGAGAGTTCTTTTTTAATTTATTTTTTTTTAATTTTAATTTTATTTTGCATTCCATTCACAGTTCTCCCCCAACCCAACCCCTTCTGCCACCCCTTGCCTCCTCAGCCAACCCTTATTCACTCCTTCCAACAGGTAAGGGCTACCGTGGGAAGTCAACAGAGTAAGTCTGGCACATTAAGCTGGGGCAGGACCAAGCCCCTCCCCCCCCCGCATTAAGACTGAACATGGCATCCCACCATGGGCAATAGGCTCCAGTAAGCTAGCTCATGAACCAGGGATAGATCCTGATCCTACTGCCAGGGGCTTCTCACCACATATGGAGCCTAGTTCGGTCCTATGGAGCTCCACAGCTGCCGGTCTAGAGATTATGAGTTCCCACGGGCTTGGTTCAGCTGTCTCTGCAGATTTCTCCATGGTGATCTTGACCTCCTTTGTTCATATAATCCCTCCTCTCTCTCTTCAATTGGATTCCTTGTGTTCTGCCTGGTGCTTGGTTGTGGATTTCTGCATCTGGTTCCATCAGTTGCTGGAAGAAGGCTCTAGGACAATAGTTGGGGTATTCACCAACCTGATGACAGGGGAAGCCAGTTCAGGCTCCCTCTCCACTATTGCTAAGAGTCTTATCTGGGGTTATTATTGTGGATTCTTGGGAGTTTTCCTAGCATCAAGTTTCTCCCTAACCCCATAGTGGCTCTCTCTACCAAGATCTCTCTTTCATTGCTCTCCCACTTCATCCCCCGCCCCCCACCATCCAGTCCCCTCATTCTCTCATCTCCAAGTTATTAATAAAAGGAGAAACCAGATTTGGGCCCTGAGTCTCCTGGTTCAAAGCCCAAGCTTATGTTACTCTCTTGAGAAGGGATTCACGACCTAGGAAAAATTCACAAATGAATGCTACACACTTCGGGTCTCAAGCAGCTTTACCTACAAAACCCAAAGGGTAGAAGTGTCCTCAGATCTGCTATCAGACAAAATGTGGTCCCTACATGTAGGGATTATCATTCTATTTTGTGAAGAAAGAAAAATCTGACCTATGCTACAACATAAGTGAGACTTGAGGACAGCGTGCAAAGGAAAAGAAGGCACATGTGATCGCTCTTGCATGAGGAACCCAGAATCATCCGCGTTATAGAAACACAGGCTGGTGAGATGGCCCAGCAGCAGGAAAAGGCACTCGCTGCCCAACCTAACAACCTGAGTCTCATCCCTAGAACTCACATGCTGGAGAGCTAGAACTGACTCCTACAAGTTGTCCTCAGACCTCTGCCTGGGTGCTGTAGCATGTGCACACACAGGCAAATAAATAAAAGTTTCTTTGTAATTACATGTTACATTATTTATTATTAACATTATATTAATATTTCAACACCTTTTTTAAAATTATAAAATCCCAAAATTGTGGTACCAGGGGCTTTGGGGAAGAATGGATGGGAAGTTGTTACCTAAATAGTACTGGGTTTCAGTTCTACAGAATGAAAGGAAATCTGGAGCTTGGATTGTGCCCAATATGAAAATACTTCCCACTGCTGCACCATACATTTAAAATATTAAAAAGCAAACTGTGAGCTAAAAAAATATTTAGGATGAATGTTTTATGTTGTGCATAAACATAAAACTTTAAAGACAAAAATCAAATATCCTGCCTGAGTTCTTTCCTTTGACTTCTCCTATCCATTCCCTTTCTGTTTAGTATTAATTTTGCTCTTCTGAAAGGCAGGAATTGCTATCAGTGAGATGAAGATTCCAGCCAGAAACATGACTCTCTATTTTATAACCTATTTTAAAGATAAAAATACCCTAAAAGCAAGAACATACCTCACTCTACGTAGTCATCTGTTTAAAGAGCACGGAGTCTTTAGGAGAAGGCACAGTGTCAGCAAGTGTCCCATGGAACACACATTTCTGTATGAGTTTATTTTTAATGATGAAATCCAGTCTTATTCTACTTTATCTTCTAATTATCCAGCCTGGGCTTCTAAGAAGGAGAGAAGAGGAGAGGGGAAGAGGAGACAGGGAGGAAAGGGGGAAGAGAGACAGAGACAGGAAGGGAGGGAGAGAGTGTGTACTGCAATTTAATGAATAGTAACAGCACGTTGTACATCAAGTACAGTTCTCAGCTGCAGCTGATGCAGCACTCACAATAACCCTAAAAATGTGCCGTGATCCCTAACCTCATTTTACATGTGAGTGGACCTGACTGAGGCCACACAGCAGAGGCCCTCCCGCTCTCTTGCCCCCTGCCCTCTTGCCCCCTGCCCTCCTGCACCCTGCCTTCCTGCTGCTCTCCCCTTCCTTCCATGTAGGTTTGCACTTGGTTCTTCTTAAAGCCCAGCATCTCTACTGCTCTGTGACTCAGGACCGGACATTCTTGGGAAATTTCCATAAGGTTTTCTTGACTTCTTCCGCTCTCTGGGCATCGTGCCAGATTCTGCTCTCACCTATCACCCTCCTCCATTGAGAGCTTTCCCTCTGTAGTCTTGCCCACCAGCCCCTTCGCCCACTGCACATCTGTGCATGCTCCCTTGACAGAGTCTCTTGTCTCCCGCTTCCTTCTCTAGGTCCACCACTCTTATCTGCAGGTCTCAGACCCACCGCGGTACTCTGAAGGCGCTCAACACACGTGCACAGCATGGAAAGAGTGCTTTGCCTCCTCGGAACATCACTGGCTTGGCCTAACACGTGTTAGGTTGTCCCCAAAAGACAGGCCAAGTCTCTTATTTTTCTTTTTTAATTTTGCACTTTAGAAAATGTAAGTATTTGTGGACAGAGGACAGAAGAATGGGTAATAAAGAAAACAAATGATTACTTTTGTCAGCAGTGTGCACTGATTGGTAGCTAAGTTTGAACACCATAATAAATATTTGATCCCTTGTGGATTAAAGTCAGGGATTGGCACCTTTTTCTAAATAAATCCAGGAAGTAAAGGCTTTAGTCTTTGTGAGCTACATGGTCTATGTTCTGACAACTCAACCTTGCTTTAATGAGAGAAAAACAGCCCGTATATCAGTAAATAAACAGGTGTGCCTTTTCCTAATAAAGCTAATTATACAACAAGGCACTGGGCTATATTCAACCCATGTTCCATACTTGACCAGCTTCTTATTCAAAAGAGGAGAAAACATTGTGATGTTTGAGATGAGTTTCATGAGATCAGGGTCCCTTTTAAATGCTTTGTAGACTTTGTTTCTGCAATTCTGCACTTCTCTAAAATCAAACTACCATAGAATGGAGTAAAATTTAAGAATGACCCTTGTATGATTTGAAACATTCTAAGATCTAAGAACTGATCTCAGGCACAAGGATTCACTATCAAATCCCATACGATGCAGACTCAGCTAATTTTTGTTCCCTTAATGCATCCTCTTGTAGAATGTTTATGAAGGGTCTCCAGACTACATCTTGCCAAAAGGTAAGTTTGAGTCAGCCCACAAAGCACTATGCAGGCATATCAAAAGAAAAAAAAAAGAACATTTGAGGAACACTTAGAACTGACCATTGCCTACAGGGGCTGACATGGAAAGCTTCCCCAGTCTAGAAAATTCTTGACAGCACCACATTGTCATGACAACCCTCTCAGGAGCTCATTCATCAACTCACTTTATTCATTTGTTTAATGAATGCTTTGGATTGTCTTCAAATATGCCACTTGGCACTAGGGACACAATAGGAAAGACAAAAAGTGACAACAGAAAATGGCCGCTTCTGTTGAGAGTCTGTACATGCTGAGACTGCTCTGTCTGGAAATGGAATGACTCGTTGTTCTGTGCTGCCCCCACACAGTAGGTGCTATCCACATGTGAAGGGGGCAGCTATCCACATGTGGTTCCTGAACACTTGAATGTCTAGTATCTAGGCAACTGAATTCTTTTTGTTTACTTTTAATTGTCATACTTGGCTAGTAATAATTGTACTAGACAGTGAAGGTCTTAGAGGGAGAGATGCTTGAATCAAATAAATACACTATTACAGGCATACTGTGTGCTAGAATGGGCATTGAGTGGCAAGAGCTCTCAGAACTGGAGTAGGAAGATTTGAGTGATTTGGGAAAGTTGGGAAATTTTTCTCTAAAGAAATGCCAGAAACAAAGAAAGCCAAAAGGACAGTAGGGGTCATCTATATACAGAAGGTAATCCAGGCATCAACAAAGGGTAAACAGTATTAGGTAATAGTGTTAGGTAATAATTAGGCTGCCCCAGAGGGTGTGAGGGGAAATGAGCCAGACTCACAAAGCATTCCAAGCCATGAAAGGGATTAGGGTATTTAGCCTAGAAACAGTATTCTAAGCTAACAGAGATTAAAGATTTGGGGATCTATGAAGTCATTGAATTTGATTTTGAAAAGCTGCCCTTATCACAGGGTATGATACACTCTGAATGACGCTAAGAGTCAGTACAACAAGATCAGTAAATTCTCTACTTAAATGATCCAAGAAGAACAATACTGGCATTTGGCTCAAATCCAGGCAGAAATACGGGTTATTTAGAAAGCAAAATTGATAAACCCTGAGGGGAAACGGAATATAAGAAATACAAATGAGGGATCCAGCTTCAAGGTAACAGTCCAACAGGACATCATGGTAGATGAACATAGAAGGACGAGGCATCTGGGGGAACAATGTTAGTCTAGACTTCAGCATGAACTTGAAATACCTCAATATGCCTGGCTTTCTGAGCATGCAGCCCATAGGAGAGACACAAACTGAGCGGTCTTTAGTTAATAGACTTTCTACTGCTGTCCCCATAAGAGAAGGTCTTGGAAAATTGCCATAAATGTTCATTAATACTGGCAAGGTGTGTGCAGGTAGAATGAGCACCTGGATGTAATAAGCACAATAGTCATTTAAATAGGAGGAAGTTAGTAAGTTTTCATGTGAGGAGACACTGGTGAGATAAAGGTGTCAAATGCTTTCATAGGACAGTTAAATTTAAAGAGACAGAGCACAAAATCTGAGTGTCACACACAGAGGGTACTCAGTGCAACTGAAGCTGACCAGAAAAGATAAAAAGGACTCAATAGAAGAGAACCATGTAGCTCAGGGCTGTAACAGAGAGAGAGATATAGAGAGAACTAAGGTGACAGGAAGTTAGTAGTGATAAAGATTTGTAGTTCCTTCGTCCGATTTCTGCTTTGGGGCAATAATTAAATTTGATTGTGTGTGTGTGTGTGTGTGTGTGTGTGTAATACTTAACACAAATGATGGCACAAATAAAAATACAAACTTAGTTATAATAAGAAAGTAGATATACATATTGTAACTATAATTCTTGCTTTACAACTGTTATGTTATATGTAACTTTACTATGTTAAAATTAAAACCTTCCTTTTCATTTAAACAGAAAAGGGGAAATGGTGTGGGAAGACCTTCTGTATATGTGTTGCTTTTATTGGTTAATAAATAAAGGAATTGCTTTGGCTTGTGAAGGGCAGAGTAGAGAAAACTAAATTGAATGCTGGGAGAAAGAAGGCAGAGTCACAGAAGCCATGTAGCCACCACTGGGGACAGACGTGCCAGAACCTTGCTGATAAACCAGTAGCCTCATGGTAAAGTATAAAATAATAAAAATGGGTTAATTTGAGATATAAGAGCTATCCAATAAGAATCTAGAGCTAATAGGCCAAGCAGTAATTTAATTGATATGGTTTCTGTGTTTCTTTTTCAGGAGTCTGGGCAGCCGGGAAATGAACAAACAGCCTCCCCCAACAATTCCATTTGAGTCTACATGCTAGTAATCATTTAGTTTTTGTCTTTCTGAACCTGAATTACATCACTTAGAAGAATGTACTCCACGCTCATTCATGGCATTATAAATGGTAGATTTTCCCTATTTAGTATGGGTGAATACTATCACTCACACACACATTCGTCTGTTCACTGATGGTCACCTAGACTGCTTCCTTATCTTGACACTAGTGAGCAGTGTGGGAATGAGCAGGGAATGCAGACCTCTCTTCAAGATCCTGATTTCAATTTGTGTGGTTAGTTACCCAGAGATGGCAGAGTTGGTTTATATCATTGCTCCCTTAGTTTTTTTTAGGTAACTCTGCATTCTTTTCCATGATGGACACACCAAATTAAAATACCACCAACAGTATATGAAGGTTCCCTTTCTCTTTTTCATTGAGTTTTAGGAAGTCTTTAATTTCTCCCTTCATTTCTTCTTTGGCCCATTGGGAATTCAGATGAGCATTGTTTAATTTCCATGTGTTTGTGGGCTTTCTGGAATTAGTGTTGCTGTTGAATTCTAATTTTAAGACTTGGTGATCTGATAAGATACATGGGGTTGCTCTAATTTTTTTGTATCTGTTGAGTTTTGCTTTGTTACCTAGTATGTGGTCAGTTTTTGAGAAAATTCTATGAGGTGCTGGGAAGAAGGTATATTCTTTTATGTTTGGATGGAATGTTCTATAGATGTCTGTTAAGTCCATTTGAGTCATAACATCTGCTATTTCCCTTATTTCTCTGGTAAGCTTCTGTCTGACAGAACTGTTCAGTGGTGAGAGTGGGGTGTTGAAGTCTCCCACTATTAGTGTGTGGGGTTTAATGTATGATTTCAGTTTTAGTAGTGTTTCTTTTACATATGAGGGTACCTTTGTATTGGGGGCATAGATGTTCAGTATTGAGATTTCCTCTTGATGGATTTTTTCCTGTGAGTAATATGAAATGTCCTTCTTTGTCTCTTTTGATTGATTTTTAGTTTGAAGTCTATTTTGTTCGATATTAGGATAGCTACACCAGCTTGCTTCTTAGGTCCATTTGATTGGAAAAATATTTTCCCCAACCCTTTACTCTGAGGCAATGTCTGTCTTTGAGGTTGAGCTGTGCTTCTTGTATGCAGCAGAAAATTGGATTCTGTTTTTGTATTCAGTCTGTTAGCCTGTGTCATTTTATAGGTGAGTTGAGTCCATTTATATTAAGGGATATTAATGACCAGTGATTGTTAGTTCCTCTTATTTTAGTTTTTGTTGGTGGTGCTGTTATTGTGTATTTTTCCCTTCTTTGGGATTTGCTGCTGTGAGATCATCTATTGTCTTGTGTTTTTGTGAATGTAGTTAGAGAGCCACAGTCTGAGTCTAAGTTGAAGGGCAAGAAGAAGTCCTGTTCTAGCTCAAAGACAGGGAGGAACAGAAGGAAGGAGAAAGGGGAGGGTTAAAGGAAGGAGGGAAGAAGGGAAGAAGGGAAAGAGAATCACTTCTTCGTGGTTTTGCTATAGCCAGGCCATCAACACATAACACAAAGCCCATCTACTTTTGGGAGAACTACCCGCTTTTTTCAGTATATGAATAAGATGATAACCATCCACACACCCAGAATGATGTTTCACTAAATACAACTACCTCTTCCCCTCTACATCCCAGGCAAGTAGACTCCCTCACCACCACAGTCTCCTCCGCTGTGGTGGGCTCCCAATCATAGCTTGTTTTCACATTTCCTGGCTGCCTGGCTGTCCTGATTCTCTGAACATGTTCCTCTAAGGCCAGTTGTTGGAACAAAGTAGTCTGGTTTTAAACTAGAGGAACAATTCTCGTGAGTCATCTTATCTGTGAACACCTGGAGCCATTTGGTTTTAACTTTATTCACCTCTCTCATTTGAAGATATTTTTCTTTCAGCTTGCTCTCAGGAAATTCCTATTTATTTATTTATTTATTTATATTTATTTGGTTCTCATGTAAAACAAGCATAGATTTCAGTTTTCCTTATGATTAGGAACTGGGAGGTACTTTCTCATATGTTAAATATACATACACATCTAAGTTAAATACAAAGTTTGCATATAAGAGAAAACGTACAATACTTAAATCAGATTTATCATCAGAGACCAGAGAAAGCAAGAGCAAAACCATTTCTCTGATTAAATTCTGGTCCTGCCTTTTCCTACCATCTGGTGTTGGAGAGAACTCCCCAGCGCACTTGGAGTAGGTCATGTGCCCCGTGACTTGACGCAACAGTCTTTCCAGTGTGATTCTCTGCAGCTGGAGCCAAGGGAGCCTCCAAATTTGCCTGCTCCTGGGAATTCCAGAAGAGGAAACTCCCTCTGTGCTTTGCTCCCTTCGTGAAGCATGAAGAAAATGATTGCATGAAGAAAAAAAATACTTAGTTGCTAAGTTTAAAATATCTAAAATCATTTTGATAAGGTATCCAAAGGCTCTGCGGTAAGAAGGGCTCAAATGTCTCATTTTCAGCACCATGATTTGTTTCAACTTTGTAGAAAGAAGGGAGCTTTTCACTTTTTTCATTAATTTCCTTAAATGAAAATACTTCAAGAAGGTTTAAGCACAATCATAAAAACATAAAGTTACAGTAAGATCACTGCCAGACAGCAGTAAAGAGTAAGTTAAAATTAAAGAGTGAAAACCACTTAAGCACCTCCACAAGCTGCTGATATGAGTAGTGACTACGCAGTTCATTAACCAACTCTGAGAATCCCGTTGACTCATTGGGCTATGGATTGATACTTTCTAAATACAGGCGTACCATAGCCAACAATATAGGGTCCCTCCAATGACTCTCTTTGTTAAAGTCAGTGATAAAACATTAAACTCAGATCTGTGAGCATACCATCTGCTAAGTCCTTCCCACATGTAAACTGGGGTTGTTTCTGCCCTTTGAATGAATTCGGAAAATTGATACCAGTGTGCACCAAATGTGTCCAGGTGACTATATTAGGTGTTTGAAAGTTTGTGAAAAGGAATCTCATTGACTCGGCTTCATGGAGTAGATTGATCTGCTGCAATGTGCGATGAGTTCCAGGTTCATGTTTGAAGCATCCCAGTTAAGAGATGAAGTTATAGAAGAATAGCAACAAGGAGTCTAGACTTCCAAAAAAAGTGAAATCTAAAATCCTATTTCAAAATTTAGGGCTACTGGCCTATAGTAATTCGTTGTATTTAGTCTAACTTTGATATTAACTTCTTAGATTTTTTTCTCCTACATCTAATGCCCATTTAGGAAATTATGGTTGGTTAGTTTTTGGGCTTTTAAAAAAATTTTAGGACAACAGATGGGAGTAATCATGGATGAAACTTCCATTCCTTCTCTCT
Source organism: Chionomys nivalis (assembly GCF_950005125.1). Classification (NCBI taxonomy): domain Eukaryota; kingdom Metazoa; phylum Chordata; class Mammalia; order Rodentia; family Cricetidae; genus Chionomys; species Chionomys nivalis. The sequence goes on along the minus strand of NC_080088.1, from coordinate 57,571,221 downwards.
CTGGCCTAATTCTTTCCAAGCACACATCTGGGCCTGGAATGGGTCCTTTTATAGTTTTCTCAAGAGCATGTGATTAATGCATTTCATGTGTTTAATTAAAGGCTTTTTCATGCATTTGTACATAGTGATGACCTGGGTTTATAAGATCACACGTCTAAATTATAGCTCTGTGAACTGATTAGGTCTCACTCTGAAACCACGTTCACTACATCAGATTGTTACTTACAGTAAAAGGTGGGAGAAGGGGAATTGATTTATAACCCACTATAAAACAATACATCTAACAGATCTACAAAAGGCAGTATATAGCTGCTGAACTCCAAGAGAGCAGCTATTCCAACCTCTTTTTACAAGTAGGATAAACAACACACAAAGAGAAGATATGATACACCCAGATGGCATCGCTTGCTGTTAACTAACCCAGGAAGAGAACCCATGTTTCCTAATCTGACTCTGTTTCTTTTATTATACTCTTAATCACAGGATTGAAATACCAATTGCAGTTAAGAAACACAAATTACAGGGTCAGTTACAATGGAGCTTTACCTACACTATACAGAAGTTTATGACCAGTGAACGGCAGCCTAGGTTGATAGTAGAAAGGTCTAAAGATAGTTTTTGCAACACAACATTTCTGTCTCTTTCTTGCTATATTCTTTCCATTTTATCCAATTGCATGTCTTATAATGCTTTTCTTAATGCACAGGCTACACAGATTGCCCCAAGAAGCATGACCAGTGGACTAAAAGTTATTACTGTTTAAAAAGAAAATAAGAATTAAAAAAATCATTATAGGAGATATTATTACTGAATACTTTCATTGTACCAACGTGTACTAATTGTATTGTGTCTGTTAGTTTGTTCTTACAATAATTCTTTGAGGACAGTACTACTGATCTACCAGGGTCTCTGCGGAGAAAGGTTTAAATCAGTCTTCCATGCTTAGGTAGCTTGCAAACAGTTACCAGTGTTAAATACAGGACCACCTGACTGACATGCCAGGCCTGCTCTTCCCTCATCCTACCCTTGGGATCTGCTATCCTGGCACACCAGAACACTTAAAATGCTCATGGATTATAACCCTCAACAATTTCAGGTTATTGGGACTGATGAAAAACATATAAGTAGATATTGAATTTTTAAAACATTGGTATGGCAGACCAGAAGTAACAAAGAAATCGATGCATTTAGGATTGTTGCTTTGCAAGGCTGTCTCCGGTAAAAGAGAACTAGAGTTGTTCTCAAAGTTTTCAGGGATACACTCCCTTCTGAGTCAGTGGATTCAACTGCAAGACAAGAGGACACCAGCAGGGCCATTATAAACCAGTGATTCATTGACCTTTGAAACCCAGCTAGGAGATGGCCAACAAAAACAACCCCCCCAGTATAAAAGATGAGTGATTGACTCCACACCCTATTTGAAGAATATAGGGAACACAGAGGATTTCTCTGCTAATTCTTAACATAGACCTTGAGAAAACTTTTTTTTTAATTTTTTGATGAATAAAATAGTGTTAAGTAACATAAAGAAATGAAGCACTGCCTTAAGAGATACCAGATATAGGCATGAAACCATTTACAGTAAAAGAGAGAGAGATTTTTTTAAAGAAATTTTCAATCTTGCCTTTTAAATAGAAAAGAAGCTTGTTTGAAATATAAGCTGAATTTAAAATGTGGTAAATAGATTAAAGGCTAAAATATGCTGACTTTAAACTGTAATAAATAGAATAGAGGCAAAAAAACTGGAATTGAGCGATATTTTTAAAACTGTAAAATTAAGGCAAAAATCATGTGCTCTAGCTATTTCCAATATGCTTGCCAAAAGCAATTATTAAAGCTGAACAAAAACAAAGAAAAGGTGTTTGAAGGCCTCAGTGGAGGCATTGGGAAGTGATGAAGACAGCCAGGGGATAAGGAGCAATGTTGGAGGAGGCCGCTTGTTCATTTCCTGGCTGCCCAGCCCCAAAATAATCATACAGAAACTTCATTATTTAAAATACTGCATGGCCCATTAGCTCTAGTTTCTTATTGGTTAACTCCTACATATTAATTTAACCCACTTCTATTAATCTGTATATTGCCATATGGCTGTGGCTTACCAGCTAACGTTCTGGTGTCTGTCTCCAGCAGGACTACATGGTTTCTCCTTAACTCTGCCTTTTTTCTCCCAGCTAACCTAGTTTTTCCCACCTAGTTCTTTCTGCCCTGCTCTGCTATCAAGATCAGAAATACATATACACAGTCTTAAATTTGTATCAATAAACCAAGATCCATACCAGTGCAAATCTCTATAACATATCCCCCTTTAAATGTAAAAAAAAAAATTATAAACAATATTTGGGAACATGGGCATAGTTTTTCTCCAAACTGTTTCCTACTGTTTATTGGGCAAAATAATTTTTTGAGGAGTGTTCAAGGTGACATTTCAGGGGCTCTTGGTCCATCATCCACATTAATCTAAGAGGATTCCACAGGTTCTCATCCACTGTGGAAACAAAAGAAGAACCTCTTTTCCAAAGCAACACATCCTTAGATTCAAATTTTAAAGTTAAAATACCATTATGTTGGTTTAACTTAACAGTCTGTACTATGAAATGCCTCTCTGTATTTAGCTCCTTCACAGTCAAAAAATACAATAATATATACTATTATACAATTATACAATGCAAGAATATTCATAATCCAGATTCTCTATGTATAGTCCATCTTTAGGTGGCTTGTTTTTACTCTATTATTTTTTAATATTTATTTTATTATCTTTACTCCTTTAATCTATGACTGTCTGTACTGTCTCTTTAAAGGCTTTGTTTTTTTAATGATTTACTTCTTTTTATAACTCTTCTCCCAAGCCTATGTACATTTATCCAACACTGTGATCCTTTAGAGGTTTTTTTTATGTCTGAATCTGTCCTATTATGTATTTGTAATTCTTTACTGTCCAGGAGAACTTCTTAAAATGCTAAGTCCTTCTTATGAACTTAAGCAGCCACATTACTACAGTAAAGACACTGCCTGCTTGCCCTGCCCAGTCTTGCATAGTGGAGCTGTTTGCTGCCTCTGAGAGCCATGCTCACAGCCCCATTTTTAGGCACACAGCCAGTCTATGTTGTCATTAAGCAAGTTGTAGCACTCTGTTCATAAACCCCATTTAAATACTCTGTAGCCAGACCTCCAGAAAGAGTCAGAGTTTGTGCTGGCACCATGACCCAAAGAGCCAGCATTTCAAAACCACTGTTTTTTTCCTATTACCTTGAATCAGGAAAACCTCTCTTAAAGGAGCCACAGCACGCTTCCAGCAAGCAAAAGGCATTTGGGAAAATAAATGCAGCTAGACTTTCATTTTTAGTATCTAGAATTCCTTTCCAAGGCCTCTCAGATTTTACATGAATTTAATTGGTCACATGGTTGCCAATTTGTTGGAGAAGGCTTATTCTTTTCCCGGATGTCCAGTCTCAAAATAAATCACACAGAAACTATATTATTTAAAACACTGCTTGGCCCATAAGCTCTAGCTTTTTATTGACTAACTCTTACATATTAATTTAACCCATTTCTATTAATCTGTGTATTGCCACATGGCTGTGGTTTACCAGCTAAAATTCCAATGTCTGTCTCCAGCAGGGCTACATGCTTCTTCTTAACTTTGCCTTTTTTTTCTCCTAGCATTCAGCCTAGCTTTCCTTGCCTAAGTTCTACCTTGCTATAGGCCAAGCCAATTCCTTTATTAACCAATGATTTTTACAGCATACAGAGGGGAATCCCACATCACCTCCCCTTTTCTGTTTAACAAAGTCTCCAGAAAAGAGGCATACTCAAAGATGAGCTCTAACAGCTGGATGTTCCCCTGAGGGGAGTTTGGACCACCACTGCTAAGGAAAGGGTGGGAAGACTTTGCTAGGGGGAAAGGCACAACCAAAGATGAATATTGTAACAGTAGGAAGGGATGGAGACATTTGCCATTTCTCAGATTATTCGTGTAGACTACGACCAACAGCGGGCTGAGGCTATGGCCAATGAGTGGAGAGCCTCTCCTTGAGTTCAGATTCCCAAGACCTATATAAAAGCCTGGTATGAAAGCATGCCCTTCAGTCCTAGCACCAGAGCTATAGGATGAGGCAAGTGGATCCCCGAAGCTTACCGGCCAGCCTGTCAAGCCAATCAATAAGGACTTCTAGATTCAAAGATACTAAGGCAACCAAAACTGTAAAATGGTCAGAACTACTGGGTTTTGCTAAAGTAACTCTTCCCCCAAATCTAAAGTGTCTTAGTCTATTTTTCTATTGTTATAACTGAATGCCTCAGAGTAAGTAATGTATAAACAGTGGAGTTCTGTTCATCTCACATCCTTGTTTCCAAGAGTACTGTGGAGAACAATACAAACACTCAACACAACACAGACCCTCTGAACTAGTTACACAATGCATATGCATACACACACACACACACACACACACACAGGGGTAGGGCGGATCATTATCACATCTCGAAATGAAAGTCTGAAATTTTTAATTACAGTTTTCTTCTGTGAATATTGCTGTAGGCTGTATTTCTTTGTAAGTATAACAAAATTTGGTGTATTTTATTCTTTGAACAATGACATTTTGCTACTTAAGTAATAGTGTGAATAGTGTTGAAAGTATATTTAAAATAATCACTATTGTGAAATTTTGAAATTTCTGGGAATACTGATTTATTATGCTTGAATATGAAAGAGAAACATGCCAGTAATTTGAAAATACTGAGAAACTTGCTTTTTCTCATTATGTGCCATAATTCTAAAAAGTATCATTGTTGCTGAACGAAGGTATTTTTAACAATTAAAGACAATAGGCGTCTTAAAAGAAATAAGTTAAAAAATGTTTGAGAAGATACCAGAAGTCAATCTTTATACTCGTTTGTATACACATGCACACGTCTGCAACACACACACGCATGCGGGGGGAACCCAATGAAAAAAGCACTGTAATTGAAATCAACATTGATGTGGGAGGGTCTTCTGCTTTGTGTTGATTTCATTGGTTAATAAGGAAATGCCTTGGCCATTTGATAGGCCAGCCCTTAGGTGGGTGGAGTAGACAGAACAGAATGCTGGGAGGAAGTGAGGCAATCGCTGTGCCTCTCCTCTCTGGGGCAGACACCATGGAACCAGCCGCCAGGTCAGACACGCTGAATCTTTCCCTGTAAGCCACCACCTAGTGGTGCTACACACATTGATAGAAATGGGTTAAGCAAGTTATGAGAGTTAGCCGATAAGAGTCTAGAACTAACGGGCCAGGCAGTGTTTAAAAGAATACAGTTTGTGTGTTGTTGTTTCGGGGCATAAGCTAGCCAGGCGGCCCGGAGCCAGGCAGGATGAAAAGCAGGCCTGCCCGCAGCTCCTTATTACACAACATGAGGCAGAGTTTACCCCAACTGCTTAGCCCCTCTCCCTTGTTCACCACTCTCCAAATCCTCTCTCAAACATCTCCCAACACTGAAGTCTATCCAGGGATCCCTAGCTCACCTCAGAACATAGTTTAAAAAGCCCGAAACAGATATTCTTTCCACAACTATTTGAGACTTTTCTTCTAGGGGCATAGAGAGTACAGCAACAAATGAAGTCAAGTTCTTGGCTTCCTGGAGTTTCTTTTCTTACAGGTTACTGAACTAGGGGAAAGATGGATAGTTAATCACTTTCATAAGAAGGGGTACTGTGATCTAGCTGGGTCCTCAAAAACCTATGTGATGGAAACTTAATCTCCACATTTACATGCTAATGGTTTTTGAAATAAGAGTTTTTCAAGGAATTCTTAATTAGATGAGTTCTGGAGGACAGAACTCTAAAATCCACACCAGCATCTTTACAAGGATGAACAAGAGCCCTTAATTAATGCATTTACCCTGCCTCATCATATGATGCCCTCCACTGGGTTACACTGAAGCAGCAAGTCCCTCACCAGATTCCAACATCTTCACAACCTCCAGAATCATGACGTTAAACTAGAAACTTAAATTGAATGAAGTTTAACCTAAATCTGTCTCTATATAGAGTATAAGTTTAGCCTTCTATGCATATCAAACTATAACCTCATTTACTGTATAAACATACTATAACCTACTAACAGGAAGTAAAGAGTTTCAGCCAAGAACTCAGTTAAAGTAGACAGCCAGTCGGGCTGACTCAGCATCTTTCTCCCATTTTCTGACCATCACTTCCTTCTCTCAGATTATGGTGTATCCTGACTGTGAGGCAAAGAGTATTCAGAACTATTTTTGGCTCAGGTTACTGCCTGATGACAGAGTTTCAAACAAAGCCAATTAAAATCTGCAAGACCAAGTTTGTTGGAATTTTGCCTTTTAGCAGAAAGCAGTCTGCTGTTGTTTACAAATGTGGTATTTGGGGATAAAAACAGAAAATAACCAAGGCAGGATGTTTAGTTGATAGAGTTTTAGGACACTGAACAAAACAGACATTAAAGCAATTTAAATCCCTGGAAGAAATTTTAACATGACAGTACACTAACCCAATGCTTTTCAGTGGGTGCTTATGACCTATATCTCTTTCCCATTATGTCTCGTACTTATTCTAGACTATTTGGGGGCTGAGACTATCATGGACACTGCAGAGAGCCCTTGGAGAACACAGTAGAGAAAAACACACAGAGGTTCCTGCATCAGAGAACTTACTCCCACACTGGAATCCAACTTGTTCATCATAGGTGTGTCCTAAATGATGAGATATGTCAAAGTTGATTCAAGTAATTGACATGCTGAAATTTGAATGTATTGTCTTTACTCAGATGTTGTTTAATATCAAATATATCATCAAACATAGCCATCAATCAACAAGAAGCTGCATACAGTCTAATCCTGACTCTTTATAAAGTAAAATTCCATTTCAGTGGCACATAGGGTCCTTGTGTACATCTGTCTTTCCAAAGCTGTACGCTCTCTGTGACAGAGAGGGCTTGTGAACTCTTGTGGTTCTTTCTAGTGTGCAGCTCAGGCCAGCAGTCACTCATCTGGGGAATGCTTGTATATCTTGATTTCATATTAACTTTTAAGTGTATGTTATATCACACTTAATGTCTAATGATCTTCTAATTCACATGCCCTCTCAGTTACAGGAGATCATGGCCAAGTACAAATCTCACGGAAGCAGTTTCTATTCTATTGGTATACTGTCAGGATGTCTAAACTGCAGCAGTTAAGTACTGAGGTTTGGTTTGGTTTGCGGACGTTTTGGCTATTTATAATGTAAAACCACTCCTTTACAGTATTTGACTAAATTTGTGTATCTATGATATTTGTGAATACATGCAATCTCTGTATTATCATAAGCCTATTCAGTTTTACTCTCAGTAGGTTTTTTGGACTGTACAGTGCTTATATGATCTGAACTCCTTATACATAAGAATGTGTGTATATTAATTGAATTATCGACTTAAATATTTTAAAAGTATGAATACCCTTATTTGCTGCAAAGGCCAGTGTGTAGGCGTTTGATTTTTAGCACTATTTTTAAGTGCTCCATTTTAGTAACAAAGTATAAATCTTTGGCACACAGACTGGTCAGTAATAGGTAATGCAGGTATGTTCAGCTTAAGCCAACAATGTTTTTCATTTTTATGCTTCTTTTCTGTCAACACTAACAAAGTCAACATTGCCAGAACGTCTGGATACTGAAACACAGCCCTGTTTAAAAGTATGGAACAGAAAAAAAATAAATAAATAGAGGAAAGTTTTTTTTTTTTAAATGGCCTATGAATCTGGCTATTTCACATAACCTCAAGGAAAAAGGAAACTGTTTGTTTAGTATTTATTTCATCTATGCTTTAAACTTCAATATCATTTTATGTATGATTCAGACTTCAATATCATTATATATAAAGTTAAACAATCACTTGTGTCTAAGCACAGTGTTAGTGAAAGTCACCCCTTACCCACACCAACCAATAATGGTTGCTTTTCTAATTCTGTGATGAAACACCATGACCAAGGCAACGTATAGAAGAGTTTTTCTGGGCTTCTCATTTCAGAAAGTTAGGGTTCACAGTGCAAGGGCATCATGGCAGCAGGTAGCATATAAAATGGCGGGAGCCAGAAGCTGAGAGCTGAGGGCCCACATCTTGAACCACAAGCAAGAAGCAAGGAGAGAGAAAACTGGGAATGGCATGTGCCTTCGAAACCTCCCAGCCTTCCCTCAGTGACACACTTTTCTCCACACCTCCTAAACCTGCCCAAACTACCCCAACTAAGGAATACATACTCAAATGCTGGATACTATTGGAAATCTCATTCAAGCCACTGTAGTGCCCAGAGCAAAATGCTGAGCTGATCTTCTGCACTTACTTTCATGTTACGGTACTTACAGCACACTTCATATGGCCAGACAACCTCCCCAAGCATTGCAAATGGAAAATAAAATGTCTTATTAATACCAGACAGGCAAAGGAAAGAACACAGAGACCTGGATTTGCAAAGTTTTTCTCAGTTATTTTCCTCTGATTATAAGAATATCATGGACTCTGCTATTTGGAAGTTGGCCAGGTAACCTCCAGAGCCAAGAGCTAACCATTTTGCTCCAAGTAAATTGAATTCCAATTATAGTACTCACATGCCTCTCTCTCTCTCTCTCTCTCTCTCTCTCTCTCTCTCTCTCTCTCTCTCTCTCTCACACACACACACACACACACACACACACAGAGCGAGATCCTGCCATTTGTTTTGCTCCTCTGCCTATAAGATTTCTTTGCTTTCAGTTTTCCCACAGCGGAGGTTCTTGCAGTTGAATTCACAAGTACATACTAAGAAACCCTCCCATATTCTGTATTAATTGCTCAGAAGTTGAACCATAAGGGGCAAGTGTGCAGTACTAGAGGAGCTCCCTGCAAATCAAAAACTACGTGGAGGAATTTCTTCTAGCCCTGAGGGTGGGTGAGTTTGGGGAACCCACCTGATTTCTAATTAGAAAATGATTTAGAGAAATAAAAAGATACATCTTTCCTTAAGGGTTAATGTTACCTATTTCCAACCCTTAAGAAACTGTAGAGCCATGGAAACTGATTCAACAAGTCCTACAGCAACTACCAATTGCCAGACACCATGTCAGGACCAGAATTTTGTTATTTTTTTTTAAATTGAGCTATATAATTTTCTCCACTCCCCTCCCTTCTTCCCCCTCCTTCTACTCTCTCCCATAATCTTCACACTCCCAATTTACTAAAGAGATCTTGTCTTTTTCTACTTCCCATGTATTTTAGATCCATATATGTCTCTCTTATGATCCTCTTTGTTGTCTAGGTTCTCTGAAATTATGAAGTGTAAACTGGTTTTTCTTTGCTTTATGTCTAAAAGCCACTTATGAGTGAGTACCTATTATATTTGTCTTTCTGGGTCTGGGTTATATCACTTAATATGATGTCTTCTAGATCCATCCATTTGATGCAAATTTCAAGATGTCATTATTTTTTCCACTGTGTGTTCTCCACTGTATAAATGTATCACATCAACAAGACAAAATGGCAGCCTACAGAATGGGAGAAGATCTTCACTAACCCCACATCAGACAGAGGGCTGATCTCCAAAATATACAAAGAACTCAAGATATTGGTTATCAAAAGAACAAATAATCCAATAAAATAATGGAGTACAGACCTAAACAAATAACTCTCAACAGAGGAATTTAAATGGCTGAAAGACACTTAAGTAAATGCTTAACATCCTTAGTCATCAGAGAAATGCAAATCAAAACAACTCTGAGATTCTGTCTTACACCTGAAAGAATGGCCAAGATCACACTGATGACAACTTATGCTGAAGAGGTTGTGGGGTGAAGGGAGCACTCCGGCGTTGCTGGTGGGAGTGCACGCTGGTACAGCCCCCTTTGGAAATCAGTATAGCGATTTCTCAGAAAATTAGAAACAACCTACCTCAAGACCCAGAAATACCACTTTGGGGTATACACCCAAAGGATGCTCAATAATACTACAAGGACATAGCAGCATTATTTGTCATAGCCAGAACCTGGAAACAACCAAATGCCCCTTGACCAAAAAATAGATATAATTTGTTATTTCTAAGAGAGCACAGATTTTTTTTATCTTTTCTCTTTCACCTCTATCATCTAATTTGCCCATATATTAAAGCAATTATCAGTCCCTTCATTGCTGACAAATAATAATATGATGAGTTATGTTTTAAAAGTCATTAGATCTAAAATTAGAATTACATTGTGAAATAGTAGTGAAGGAAGGTCATAAAGGGAGTTTCAAAATGGCTTTTATCTAAGGAAAATTATAATAATAAGTGACACAGAACAAAAGCAAATCAATATACAGTAGTCTCACTTGTGGCTAAAAGGAATGAAACCCCATCATATTATTAACACAAAACATTAATCATTACTTAACTAGAATGAGATAGTGTTAAACGAATGAAGCATTTACATCCTGACTTGGGACGAGCAATGTGTGTGCCATCTGTGTGTCATGTGTGTCATGTGTGTGCTGTGTGTATGCCATGTGTGTTATGTGTGTGCCATGTGCGTGCCTTTCTGTGCCATGTGTGTCATGTGTGTCATATGTTGTCGTGTATGCCATGCGCATCATGTGTCCCATGTGTGTCATTGTGTGCCATGTGTGTCCCATGCATGTGCCATGTGTACACCATGTGTGTACCTTGTGTGCCATGTGAGTGCCATTGATCCACGTGTGTCATGCGTGTCATTGTGTGTGCCATGTGTGTGCCATGCACATGCCATGCGTGTTCCACGTGCCTTCCATGTGTCGTGTGTGTCATGCATGTGCCATGTGTGCACCATGTGTGTGTGTTGTGTGCTCGCCGTGTGTGCCGTGTGCACCATGTGTGTGCTATGTGTGTGTCACTTGTGTGTCGTGTGTGTCATGTGTGTCTTGTGCATGTCATGTGTGCCATATGTTTGTCGTGTGCGTGTCATGTGTGTGTCATGTGTGTGCCATGTGTGTGCCATGTGTTGCCGTATGCGTTTAATGTTTGTGTGCCATTTGCATGCCATGTGCATGTCATGTGTGTGCCGTGTGCCATCAGTTCTCTACACAGTACTGAGCAGGGAGGCCTTGAGGTGTGAGCCACGGTCAGCCCTCCAGTGGCTGCAAGGCCTGTTTGGACCCATTTTCTTACGTAGTGTCCACAGCAGTCCCCCTCCTATCATCCCGAGGTGTCAGGACAGGGGCGCTGCCTGCTTCTTGGCCTATCCCTCCCTGTCCCCCCTCCAGCTGGCTGAGATGGGGCAGCATCAGGCATTACCTCCACTGTACTGGCTCTGCAGTTTCAGCTCCCAACAATGATGCGTGGATCTTTGGTGCCCAATCAAGCAGCACTTGGTCTCTCTTGCCTGTCTCATTGCTCCTTCCTCTGGTCTATGCTTAGCAGCACCTGGAGACCAGACTGGGGCAGAAGGGGTCCTAATCCTTGAACCTAAGATATCAGAAGACTGCAGAGATCCCTTCTCTCCCTCTGTTGGGGTGGTAAGAATCTCAAGGTCGTGGAGCTTGTGGGGATGAGTACATTGGAGGGAGGGAGGGAGCAGGCATCTCCCAGAGGATCACTGCTGGGGAACATGTTAGAGTTGTGACTCACGCATGTAGTCTCAGGACTTGGGAAGCAGAGGCAAGAGACTTACCATAAGTTCAGGGCTAGACTGGTCTATATATCAAATCCAAGGCTAGCCAGGACTGCATAGAGGTTTCACTAAACAAAACAGCTGTGACTGCCATACCCTCTTCAAGGGCCCACACTGATGGACCTATTTACTTCTAAAGTATTAAGAAGCCAAGCCTATAACCGTCCATGTTGGCCTTAGGGCCATGAGAAGATCTGAGTTCAATTTCCTATTGGGCCTATGGTGGAAGGAGAGAACCAACTTCCTAAGTTGTCCTATAACCTCACAGGGTACACAACTTGTATGTGCCCCTTATTCACACCGAGGTTTAAAATGTTTAAAGAGAAATAGAGTCTACTTTATAGTCATCAATTCAGCCATGTTAGAAAAACTCCTGGAATGGCAGAGCCTATAAGACAGGGGATGGAGGGTGGGGGAAAGGGAGTGCTTCATACCAGGACAAGGCCTTCAGGAGGCAGATGAGGGGGATGGGGACAATGAGCTGCCCAAGTTATGGTAAACCCCTGTCTCAGCATCCCTGAGTGTTTGGGGTACTGTTCATGTTTACGGATAAAAGAGAGAGGTTCAGTGAGATGGGGGCACAGCAGACTCTCTAGCTTAAGTGCTATCTGTGGTGAGGGCACCTCTTGTCACACACGCAGACTACCCTCCTGTGATCCACATCTCTGATGCCCCTTCCCTTCTCCCATATGCAGACTGCATTCCCATGACTCACATCTCTGATGCCCCTTCCATTCTCCCATTCTCTGTACTGGGATCCACTTGCAGCAGCCCCTCATTCTACTTGAGCCTTAACAGAAATACATGACTTAAATGCATTTTGCTTGTACATGGGTTTTGCCCTAAGGAAGACTATTTCCTTTCTTTTGTACTGTCTACCAGAAACAGAAGCAAAGAGAGGTTAGAAAACTGGCCAAATAACCCCACTAGTTAAGAGACAAGTCAAGTCATTCTATTACTAATCAAATAATCTTATCTATTTTCATAACTCAAAACTATTGATGTTAGAGCACCATGAAGAATGCCACATGTTGTCAAATGACAGGCCCCAGGCAGAATTCACAACCTGGAGAGCCTGGATAGAGAACATCTCAGACCAGCCCTGGCTTATGGGTAGGTACTTAGTACTATAACAGTCTTCCTACTCAGACACCAGCCCTGCATCTAGATGCACATTTTAGGAATTGTAGAAATCACTCTTGGTTCACACATGTGTAATAAAAAAATCAGTTGAGAAGCCATCACAGATGAATATCTGCTCTCTGTGTGAGGAAGCCAGGGGCAGTGTAAAGTTGAAGTTCCTCTACAGTTCACACCAGCATCTAGGGAGTTAAGATCTCTTATTTTGTGTAATTACATGAACACATCATTCCCTTCCCTGAAAACTATCAGGATTTATTTTCTGGTTGTCTATTTTAAGCTCACTGGATTTAAACAAAGATTAATCAGTCTCAATTGTTTAAAAGAACTCACAGATTTTATTTCTCTTTAAATCAAAATGTTTCATGGCTATCACTGTGAGCAAGCATACAGAAAGGTCACCTGCTTCTTCCTTTACATCTGATAATAAGACTTCTGGAAAATTAATTTAACAGACAAATGAGCAATTTATAGAAAAAAATATTTATTGTCCATAATGATATAAATACTGAGAAACTTTCCTTTTTCCTCTAATTATCTAGTAGCGATAGAGTTCTATTAAGATACTGTTAATATGGAACACTTTGAAATGCTTCCAAGAATAGGTCAAACATCATAAATTCAGACTGGGTGTGACTCATGAGAAAGACTGTTGCTGAACTGAGGGGTATCTGCATGGCTGGAAGCAGGTAGTCTGTGGGTTTACTAGGGGCCTTCAGAAGAGGTTTCCCTTAATAACCAATGTTAAGCTACTGCATTACCTTCTACTCCCTAACTGCATCCCCTGTGGCCATTTATTACCACTGTAAACTTAAAATACTTCTGTATACTATTGACCTGCCATCCTTTTTCTACGGTGTAAAAGATATGTGCTAAATTTGCATTAACTTGCTGTTGAAACTTTTAAATTCAATTCTACTAATTCAAGCAGATATAAATGTAGAAGATTTTCTTTAAAATATGTACAAGGACAAGCATTATAAGGATAGTTTTAAGGGAATAAGTTGCTGTTGAATGCTCAGCCATAAATGGTGCAGATCATCATCCCCTTGAAGGATTGTAGAGAGCAGTATAAACGAGGAACCAGAAACAATGCAAAAGCCAGAGAGCAAGATGGCACATCCTGGGATGACATCTTCTAAGCGTGGCATGGTTGTTGTACTCTTGAACTGACAGCAGCTGCCCTTACTTGAATAAGTCATGCACAAGACTGAGCCTGCCAATGTCCTGCCATGCAAGAGGGAATGGTTAACAAGGTGCTAACCCTTCCTGAGGCTATATATTATGGTTTATAGGGAGAGAGATATTTTCTTCTATGACGATGCCACTGAGAAGGTGTCCAGGCCATTGTAGATAACCTCTTACGAGAGTTGGAGAGATAACTCAGTAGTTAAGAGTAGTTCCTCCAGAGGACCTGAGTTTGATTTCCAACACCCACATAGTGGGTAATAATAACATGTAACTCCAGTTCTAGGGGATTGGATGATTTCTTTCAGCCTCCATAGACATCAGGAATGAACTTGCTATACAGGCATGGATGCAGGAAAATTACACATACACATAAAGCAAAAGTAAAAAGTTGTTGTCTTTTTTTTTTTTTTAAAAAGGCATCCTCCTGTAAGCACTCCTAAAAAATACTCACTGGGCCACAAAAGAAAAAGACATGAGAATAGAAGGGAGACTAGTTAGTTAGGAGAAGTAAAGGAATCAGCAAGAGTGGAAGAAAAATATGAGAGTTAATAGGGCTTTACATGTGAAAAATATGTGATATACATGTATGAAGATATCACCATGAACCCCATTGTTCCTTGTAATTAATATATATAACAAAAATATGAAAAATAAAGCTTTGTAGAATGATAGTATAAATTTTGGTTAGTCATGTTTTAAGTATTAAAAAAGAATTAGAAAAAAATGATATTTTTACTATGATCAAAAAGACCTAGTACAATAAAGATAGTGTATGAATATGCATATCAGCATACTTTAAGAATACACACCATGAGGAGCAAGACTGAGCCAGCAATCTAGGCCAGAGCAGGCATAGGCAGAGAACTCCACAGGAGCCAGACTGAGCTGGCAACCTGGGTCAGAGAGTGCCTGAGATGGTGAGCTCTGCTCTGCAGGAACAGGAGCGGATCCAGATCAGGGAAATTTGTGGAGGCAGGACTGAGCCATCAACCTGGGTCGGAGCAGGCCTGGGACAGCAAACTCCACAGAAACAGGACTGAGCCAGCAACCTAGGACAGAGCTGGCCTGAAAAAGCAAACTCTACGTAAGTGGGAGCCAATCCAGACATTTATGGAAACAGGACTGAACCAACAACGTAAGTAATAGCAGACCTGAGACAGCAAACTCCACTGGAGCAGGTACAGGGGAGCAAGCCTTGAGGGAGTGGGCTGGAGCCAGAGACCTCTGTGGGTCCCGGTATGAGTCTGGGACCTTCAAGGCAGTAGATCTGAGCCAGGACTTCTGTGGATCCAGGTGTGAGTCTGGAACCCCTGAGGGAGTAGGCACGAACCAGAGACCTCTGCTGGTCTAGGCATGAGTCTGGGACCTCTAAGGGTGTAGATTGGAGCCAGAGACCTTTGCAGGACCAACCCCAAACCAGGGACCTCTGCAAGGCAGATCCAGACCAGAGACATTTACAGAAACAGGTCTGAGCCAGCAACCTAGGCTAGAGCAGACCTGAGACAGCAAACTCCATGGGAGCAGAGCAAACCCCTGGAGCGCTAAGTGACCTCCAGGAACATGGAGTGACCAACGGGGTAACTGGAAGCTGTGACACTAACTGCACCACAAGGAGCAGCCATCTGAGCCTTGGATTCACTGGCACCTGGAAGACTGATCACCGGAATCACAGACAGCGCCAACTACACCAATTAGAAAAAAGATGGGTAGACAAGCTAAGAACACACACAATACCATAAAGAGCAATACAACACCAATAAAATCTAGTAACCCTATAACAGCAAGATTTAAACAACCAAATAATTGTGCGATTATGGGATTATGGAATTATGGGGCCAATAACTTCAAACTACCATACCTAGTGCCTCCTAATTAGAGCTAGCCCACTGCAGAACTGTTTGGGGGCACCGTGTTCTCTCAGAGGAGGTGAGCTTCTGGCACTCAGCTCCTCTTCCTAGCACCTACCTATGGAAAACGTATCTCTGAGGATGGCACAGCCACCACCATGCCTTGCTTTGGTTTCTTTAAAAGTTGTCCATTTATAATCTTAATAGGATGATCAAGTGGCATCAAAATGTTCTGGATTTTAGGTCAGGAAGCTAGAAACAGAAAGACAGTTGGAGTGGGAAACAGGCTAGATAAGACAATACTAGTAATGAAAGTAATGTATAACAAATTGGAATCAAGCCCTTTTATTCCCAGCTAAGATCAGTAACATGTTTTTTTTTTCTACAAGATGAAGTTTGCTCAAATATCAAAGCATTTGAAAAACAGGTCATTTAATCAAGTTTATTAAGCATCTTTACACAAAGAAAACGCCATGAGACTTTGTGGTTATACGTATTGGGGCCCCTGCTTTACAATCCTGCTAGAGATCTGAGAGGGAAACTCAACTCTTCAAAGTTCATAAATGTTCACAACAGGGTGTAAAGATTTCAGTGCAAGCTTGAACAATCTGAAAAACACTTCATCAGAAACATGAATTTTGCCCTGAAATATGGGGAGAACTCAAAAAAGCGAACTGAAGAACATTCCAAATGAGGCACATCGCTAGAATAAAGTCAAGGGAGGAGAAAAACTCCAGATGCATCTTAAGAGAAATGAAGAGGACAGCTTCGCTCAGGCAGCAAGACTGCATAGAAAACAATTTGGAACAGGAAGATAACAGGGTCAAGTTCAACAGGACAAGGCTTTGAATGATGACGTCAGAGGGCTGAGAGCCACCAGCAAAGGAGATCTATTTAAGAATTGTCTAATCTATTTAAGAATTGTCCTGCACAGAGGGAGCTCCTGTGCAGGACATGGTCACCAGCTTGTCCAACATAATTCAAGAGAGACTCCAAACAGAAGGCAATAGATAAACATTGAGAGGAGTGGTTTTGTTTTTTCTTGGTGGGTTTTTTTTTTTCTTTTTGGTTTGGTTTGGCTTGGTTTGGTTTGGTTTTTCAACACATTATTTTGTTGATTATTTTTAAATTTCATATAATGCATCCCTGATCATATTCATTTCCCAGTCCTCCCAGGTCCATGACACACTTATCACCTCCCCCAAAACAAAAGGAGAAAAAAGACCAAGTCCAATTTGTGTTGCCCATGTACTCAGTAGAGCATGGTCAAACTCCAGTGGGCAGCCCCTTAAAGAAAAGCGAGTCCTTCTTCACCCCCACGCATACCAGAAGTCAACAACTGTCAAATAGGAGAAAGCTGCCTTGAGTGCCTTGCACCTAGGCTAGATACATCTTCAGGGACATTTTCAGATAACAGTTGAAAAAAGGTTTACAGAAGCTAAAAGCCAATCTGCAGCATCCCTGCTATTTATAACTGGCTTTCTCCTAACCTAGTAGGGTACAAACACTGCTAGTTATAATTTTAACACTGCACTTCATGTAAAAAGTGTTCTCTTCTAAACCTAACTCATTCACTGTGCCTTCTTTCAAAAAAACATGTCATCTGGGAGAAAATATATGCATTGTCAAAAAGGCTATGAAAGCCAAATTTTGTCAAAGCCAGTGGTATAATCATTAAGAATTACATCAGAAAATATTGCTATAAAGATAAAAGAAGCATATTCATTGTTTTTCTCAATCTTAAAAAAAAAACTGTGTGCAGTTTTTAACCTTGGCTCTTCAGAGAGAAATCAGACAACTGTGTCATGGAATAAGAATCAGGAGAATGTAGACTATAGAAACCAGCATAAGTTGCCATTTAATGAAACTAATGATCCCAAAGCATCACATATGTAGTGGTTAGAATGGGAATGGCCCCATAAACTCATATATTTGAATACTTGGTTCCTAGTTGATGGAGTTTGGAAGAATTAGGAGAAGTAACCTTGGTGGAGGAAGTGTGCCCTTGTCAGAAGAAATATGTCTCTGGAGTACATTCTGAGACTTCAAAGGCCCACACACACCAGGTCTAGTCAGTGTGTGTGTGTGTCTGTGTGTCTGTGTGTGTCTGTGTGTCTGTGTTTCTCTCTGTGTGTTTCTGTGTGTGTCTGTCTCTCTATATGTGTCCCTCTCTCTCTGTCTCTGTCTGTATTCTCTGTATGTGTGTATGTCTGTATATGTGTATCTGTGTGTGTGTATTTGCTCTGTCTGTCTGTCTCTCTCCCTGCTCATCAGGATGTAGAGATCTCATGATGATCATGACTTAGCCTCTGAAACTGTGAGCAAGTCCTCAATTAAATGCTTTTTTTCTATCATCTGCCTCTGCCATGGTGACTCTTCACAGCAATGAACTGCAGCTAGGAGAGTATATAAATACATGTGTGTATTTTGCTTCTCAGCAATGATATCAAATCTACAGCTGTCTTGTCAATCTAAGGTACACCATGAACCTCCTCCACAGCTGTAACTTTTTTCTATCCAAGCAGCGACACATATTTAAAAACATTTGTACTCTCCCTGTCTCACTCACGTTTTCTCACTCCCAACTTATTCTGCCAACATTTCAATTTGCTTGTATTTCATCACAATCCAAGTGGCCCTTGCTAATAAAAAGGACACCAAGGTTCTAAAAATTAATGTATAGTTTTCAGTACTCTTCCTATTTCAACTCACAGGCTCTACTTGACAACTTGAGTCAGCCCCTCATTCTGATAACTCTTTTTCCATGTTTACGAGACTCTCAGTCTTTTCTGTTTCCTTTGGACGGACATTCTTATCTGGCAGGTTCTAACTGGTATTTCTAAGTTGAGTCCTACAAATCTCAATAGCCCTCCTGCACAAGTTATCCCCTTAATACTTACACTGGATTATGGGGAACCCCAAATTTACTCCATGATATTTGATTCTATTATCTGTGTGTTGAGGTTTAGAAGCCATATAAGTGACAACCATTTTTTTCCCAAGAAGAAGAGTTTTTAAACTGTCAACCTGCTTGGTGTGTGCATGAGCTCACAGTCATATACATGTAGAACCCTGATTCCACCCATTTCCTCCTCATATGGCTATAAGAATCCTACAGAGAAGGAGACTGAAATTCTCATTGTTATCATTTTAACTGAAAGGATGCTCTAGCTGAAATATAAAAAGGCAAAAATAATATTTATAAGGAACATGAGAAAGAATGACTTAGAGTATAAGGGAAATGCTAAAAGAGATTACATCAAATGTTATAAGAATTGCACTAATATAAGCAATGCAACATCTCCTGCAATGAAATTATGTTGCTTTAATATTTTAATAGATATTAAAAGCAAATCTTTGGAAAGAATACTTTTGCTTGCCTAAAATAATAGTTAAAATTATTTTTAGGAACAAAGCCTTTTGGCATCACTATTATAAAACCCCAAAGTATTTTTAAAAATCCAGTGGGGAAATAGGAACTTTGAATCTCATCTCCAGGCAGGAAATAGTTCCACACCTACAGAAATTCCTGAAGAGCCAATCAGAAATTGTGTAGGAGGTTCTTCTGTTCATGTGTTGCTTTCATTGGATAATGAATAAAGAAACTGCCTTGGCCTAGTTGATAGGGAGAAACTTAAGTAGGCAGAGGAAACAGAACTGAATTCTGGGAGGAAAAAAGCAGAGTAAGAGAACCTCCGTGGAGCCTACAGAATCAGACATGCTGAATCTTTCCCGGTAAGCCACGACCTTGTGATGATATACAGATTAATAGAAATGGGTTAAATCAAGATGTGAGAGTTAGCCGATAAGAGGCTAGAGATAATGGGCCAGGCAGTGATTTAATTAATACAATTTCTATGTGGTTATTTCAGGTGTAAGTTAGCCGGGTGGTCAGGACAAACAAAGGACCACCCTCCTCATGCAACACGGAAATCCAATTATTTCAATCCAAACTCAATACAATTTCACAAAGTATCCATGTAAAGCATCCTTTTATGACCTTCTCTGGTTCATAGACTATGTGGGGTGTCAGTGTGAGAAAAGTAATTCTTGTTTAAGCAGAGTAACAAACACTGATCTCTCAGTAGTTCAACTCATGCCAATGCATAGCTTCATTCTCTGCTCTAAACAATCTCAGGCAGGTAGCTAAACAGTGAGCCCAGCCCAGAATCTGCAAGCTTACAAATCCATAGCTAAAACTCCTCTACTTAGAGTTATGCAGATAAACAAAACATGAAATAGATGTGGATGTAGGAGCACGTTAGTCCTGAACTGACCTGTCCCGAGAAATGTATATGACCTACTTCCAAAGATATACCTTTTAGCCAGAAATGGTCAGATGGTCCAATAAAACTGAAGTGGGGGAAGACTACTAATAGATATAGAGGAATGCAGGGAATATTTGCTTATTAATGCTAGGGGTATTACAATACTTTTACATTTTCAAATAAAATTAAATAAGGACATGAGATTTCTCATAATATGTGGAAGTTAAAGGAGATTATAAAACACCAGTAGCAAAGACTATTTTTTTCCAAAGAAATAACATACTTGAAAAATTTATGAGGATTGGATATGACAGATCACTGATGTGAAGTGGGGTTAAGAATGGGATTAAGTAGAGTTGAAAGCCTGAAATTCTACCCCAAGCTGTCAGGCAGCTCTGCTCACCAACCTCAGGTTCTCGGGGGCTCTAGATTGAGACATAAAACTGAGGTTGATGATATTGTGCCAACAGAAGTAGAAAGCTGCCATCGTTGATTCCTTCCACAAGCTCAGATTTATGTTGCTTACAATAAACTTCAAAGAGGTGTGTGCCAGATCTTGCTGATGGTCACATAAACAGGGCTTCATGTAAACACTAGTCTGGAACACCACCAACCTGTACAGCACTCCTGCAAATTCAGCATTGCCACACAGCACAGTACTTTACGGTCACGCCTTTACAAGTGAGGAGGACTCTGCTCTTGACTTTGCTTCAGCAGGGTGGACATATTTCTACTTCAAGACACAGTAGCTTTCTCCTGTGTACATGTAAGCTTCAGGGGAGGAATGTTTTCTTATCCTGTACATCGTGAGTGTGCTGTGGATACTAGCTAGTCTCTTAAACAAATGTTGATGGTTTTCAAATGAGACAGTGAAACATACATTTAACATGTGATTTTTAATAAGCTATGTGTCTGAGACCATTTAACCAATGTAGCCTTATTCCTGTCACGTGGTTTAAAAGGGAAATAAGTTGGCTCCACATGTCATATTTCTCCTAGAAATACCCAGGAAATACTTAAGATATGGTAATGCTTAGGGAAGCTGGATTTGATCTTTCAATTTAATAATGAGGGAAGAGCAGACAGAAAGAAAGATAAAGGAAAGGGGAAAGTTGGGGTTTAAGGGGAGGAGAACAGGAGAGGGATAAGGAGAAAAATCTGTTCTGAACTGTCGAAGGAACATTCTGTACTCTGTAGGTCTTGTATTTTCAGTTTAGTTTCATTGCTTTTCCTCTGTTACTTATGGTTTTATAATAAATGGAGGATAAACCACACAATTTTTATTGGCTGACAAATAAACAACTGTGACAGCCGCCATTTTATACATTAAGGGGCAGAGTCGGGATGACCTATTGCATTTGGCTCCTGTTTCCATCCCAGAGTCTTCTATGAAAAAGAATGAGCCACCAGTTTAAGTCAAGAAATCTCCAGGAAGTTTCACAAGTTTAAGAATCAAAATGGTCTAATAGGAGAGCTATATCAGCACTTCCTTCAGTGCTTGATCTCAGTTGGAATAACTTGGAAGTTATTATTTTAGTGAGAGAAGCAGTCCATCATTTAAACTCATCACAGACACTCCATTCAATCTAACATCCAATCACAAGGTGTTGAATACAAAGAAATTGGTTTTGCTCCTAATATTTTTATTTTATCCTTCTAGAAATAAGTCAAAAAGCTTAGGACTAAATGTTTATAAACTAAATTTCATAACTAAAATCATTTCAACTTTTTATTATATGTACTATGTATTTATGTGTATTACATGCTGTACTTTTTAAATAATAACAATAATAAATAATATAAGGCCATTTTATGCAAGTATATAATGTACTTTGATCATGTCCCCCAGACTCCGGTACTCTCCCTTTCAGCCCTTCCCATTTCCACTTTGCTTGCCAGTTTCACTTCTACTTTCAAACCATCACTCTGTGTGTGTGTGTGTGTGTGTGTGTGTGTGTGTGTGTGTGTGTGTGTGTGTGTGATTTTATGTACCTATCAAATCAGGGACCTAAAATTGAGAAAAAATATATGACATTTATCATTCTGAAGGTAACTTAACTCAATATGATTATCTCCAGTTGTACCTATTTTTCTGCAAATTCCATAATTTCATTCTTTTTGTGGCCGGAAAAAAAAAAAACCTTCACACATATTTTAACTGCTCCATTATTACTGGGTACCTAAGTTGGTTCCAAAATGTAACAGTTATGCGAGTACTACAATCAATACTGCAGTGTTTCTGTTGATGCCAACTTGGAGTCTTTGGATGACAACCAAGTTTGGTATAGCTGGGTCATATGGCATGTCTATCTGGAGTTTTTTCTGTTTCTTGAGGAATCTTCATACAGATTCACAGATTACAAAAATATAAGGGGAAAAGACAGCCTTTTCAAGAAACAGTACTGACAAAACTGAGCAGGCGCGTGAAAAGAATGGAACTACATCCCTTCCTGTCACCTTCTACAGAAATCAATTCCAGACTGATCAAAGGCCTTGATGTAAGACCTGACAAGTCTTAACATGATAGGAAAAAGTAGAGTAAACACTACAAGATATTGGGATAGGCAAGCAATTTCTGAATAAGATTCCAGTTGCTCGGGAAATAAGCACCAAATATCGACAGGTGGGAGTTTCCATGAAACACTGTCAACCTTAATTCTTCCATTGTTTCATAGACAAACGGCTTTGCTGTTGTTGCTTTTAGAAGATCGTGAGCTGCCACTCAGAAGATGGGCTTTACACTAATAAGCCTTTCACATGTACCGAGCAGAATTAATCAGACAGTTTAAGTATCTGCTCTCTGACCTGCCTCCTCCACTGAACCCTGAGCTTCACAAGGTGCCTCTCAAACATCATCATGCCTTTCAATCAAATCTATCCTCTCTGAAAAATGCTTAACTCACTTTAAAAACTGTTTATGAATCAAGTTTTAGTTCAGTCCGTACACTCGAGAGTGGCAGAGCAAATGCCAACTATGGACTTGGGTTATTTTTGCTTCTTCTTCCCAAATTCTTTTCAAGCGTCCCTTACCCGACAAAAAGACCTCCTCTTTTTATTCTTGGTCTTAAGGGATGTTGAAAATAGAAAAAGTTATTATCTCCAATAAACTGTAGCCATGAATTCTAGTCACATGAAGTAAGCTAAGAGGAAACATCACTTACAAAATTTCTTTAAATTATTTCCCCTTAAAAAGAGAAATGCTAATGCAAGCCAAGCTTCACAAAATGCATTCAGTGTTAAAATCCCAGTGTCTTTTGCTACCTAAATTTAGTTTTTACGTGTCAGTCCTTCCCTTTTCCTGTCTCCTACTCCTTTTCCTGCCACTTTCTAAAATAGCACAGAGCTCCTGTTTTAAAATTTAGCATTGAAGGCACAAAACACAGTGAGCTGAGGATGTTATAAAAAGAAGGAAAAAGTGAACAGAGAATGTCAAATGCGCTAAATATACTGAGGTGGAGATATGATTTTTAAAGGAGAAAGGAAATAAACAAAACTAACACAGCATACCATTTAAAACATGACAACGATGCCATAAAGATTTCTTTCACATGTTTATATATCTTAAGAACCTTCTACAGTAGTAGGCTTCCATATGACCCATCAAATGGTTCTTAGTGTTTCCTCCCTTACTCCTTTCTCCCATCCATCTCCCCATTTAATCTTGTTCTAGTCTCCACCCAATTTCTCCATAACTATATAACAGCAGAGACAACACCCCAACTAGACATCTTTTACCACCAAGAAAAACTTCTAGTGCCAGGAATGAGTCACATCTAATTGAGTTATTGACCAAAGGGGTCCCATGGAAATATCCCCAAAATTCAGACTATTGCCATAGCTATAAGTTGCTTCCCACAAATGAATGGTAAGTCCCTGTTGCTGAAGACAACACTTAAATATCTCAATGAACACAGAGAAGTCAAGCTGATGCCCACCTTGAGCCTTCACTGTTATGGGCTAGGATTTATGGTATAGAAGGCACTTTGCATGCTACCAGTGGAGAAAGATAACCACCAACCCAGCTATAAACCCTGCAGTTTACAAAAGAAACTGTCTACAGGATACAGTGGTGCAACTTTGGCACAAATACTGTGAGAATAACCAACCACTGTCTGAATTTAAAGCTCACTCCATGAAATGGAACCCTTGCTTGACATTGCTCATGTGACCAAGAACCTGAGACTAGACAGGCCATGGACCTATGAGAAAACCAAATACTATTGATCTTCTAAAGGAACAAAGTAATAAAATGGTCCCTAATAACATTCTACTATTCTCATAGATCAGTGTCTCACTCAGTCATCATGAGAAAAACTTCCTCTTATAGTAGATGGGAACCAATACAGGAACCAACAGCTGGACAATGGGCAGAGAATGAGAGACTTCGGAACACTCGGTCCTAAATAGGATGTGTCTATCAAACCCCTACCCTCGGGGCTCAAAGAACCCTGTAGAAGAAGAGAATCTTGTAAGAAAGATTGTAAAAGTCAGAGGAGATGGATGATGAACTAGAATTAATGTATACATGACACTGTGGCAGAATGTACAGGTTCAAGATAGATGGGATACTAGAGCTGAATGGGAGAAGTGACATGATTCACATCCCTAACCAAGAACCTATCTCCAATTGACAACTGCTTGCAAGGGAAAAATTAGCTTGATCCAGTAGAGTCTCACTGGGTATATAAATCTCAATTAAGAATAGACCTCATGGCTAGTAGTAGATGTCCAAAACAAAATAAACTGAATGTTGTTGTTTGTTTGTTCCCAGCTGCTCTGACTTGAAATAATCACACAGAAACTATATTATTTGCAATACTGTTTGGCCAATAGCTTAAGCGTATTTCTGGCTAATGCTTATATCTTAAATTAACCTATTTCTATTAATCTGTATATCATCACATGGCTGTGGCTTACTGGCAAGGTTTCAGTGTCTCTGTCTCCCATGGTGGCTATGTGGCTTCTCCTCACTCTGCCTCCTTTCTCCCTGAATCCAGTTTAGTTTTCCCACCTGTTCTATCCTGCTAAGTCACGGCCAAAACAATTTTATTCATTGAAGAATTTCTCACATCATTTTCCCTTTTCTGTCTAAATAAAAAGGAAGTTTTTAACTTTAACATAGTAAAATTACATGCAACAAAACAGTTATCAAGGAAGAATTAGTTACAATATTAATATCTACTTTATCTTTCATCATAACTAAAGAAAATTATATCTATTCTTCACCTCCATCAAAGACCTCAGAAGGATATATTACCTAAGTTAACAGGAAGCACATTGTAAGTAACTTCCAAAACTCTAGAATTGACAGAGACATCTCACTGCCTGGACAGTCACTCAAATTTCCTCTGTAACATTGGAGCATCCATCCTCAGCCATAGTCTGTATCTGACAGACTTTTCCATGAAGCAGGAAATTTCAAAGACAGTTCCACCTATATTGGCAGTTTGTCAGTCAGTTTCTTCTATGTCCTGCAGAATGTCTGGCAGTCTCTTTCATGAAGCAGGAATCCTGAAGGATCATCTCACCTTTAGGCAAGTTCAGCAGTCATTTCTCTGAGGGTCTTGCATGTCCAGTTTATACAGCATAAAATCAAGTAGTCCAGGCAAGAGCAGTTTATTGCCCAAATGACTAACCAATTCCAAAGGAAGCTCTTTGATGCCCATCATTCTCTTGAAGTAATTAGTACTGCCAGGAGCAGATGTGTCTCATTGTCATAAAAAGTCCTAAGTTTTTTTGAAACATTTAAATGTCATATTCTGTTAGTCTTTGAAAGATTTGAAGAATACCTATCTAACTGAAATATATCTCTACATATCTAGAAAACCTAACATGACTACAAGCTTGACTATTATAGATAACTATCTATTAACCTGTGTTTCTTAATTATGTATTACAACTTTAAATTAGCCAAACACAATACCTTAATCAAGAGCAGAAATACATAACACAGTATAAAAAAATTGACCTCAAATTTGTATCAATAAACCAAGATCCATACCAATGCAAGTATTAATATCTACAGCACATCCCCCTTTAAATGTAAAGAAACATTAATAAACAATATTGGGAATTTGGGCATAGTTCTCTCCAAACTGCTTTTTGCTTTTTGTTAGGTGAAGTAATTTTGGGGGGATGTTCATAGTGACCTTCCAGGGGGTCTTGGTCCATCAAACCACATTAGTCTGGAAGGAATCCACAGGTTCTCATCTTCTATGGAAATAAAAGAAGAACCTCTTTTCCAAAGTAACAAATCCTTAGACCCAAATTTTGAAGTCAAGATATCTTTAAAATATATATGTGGGTTTAACTTGAAAGTGCCCAGAATCAAATGTCTCTCTGCAGTCAAAAAAGTTCAGAGAAAACACAATAATATACATATACAGACTCTCTGTGTATATTCCATCTTTACGTGGCTTATTTTTCTTACTCTATTACTTCTTCTACAAGTTTACTCTGTCTCTTTAAAGACTTTGTTTTATTTTTTTAAAAAAAAGCATTTACTTTTTATTTACTCCTTTTATAACTCTCTATACTCTTTTCCCCCTCTCTCACAAGCCTACATACATTTTTTTCTAAACATATTGTGTCTTGTTTAGAGGTTTTTTTGTTGTTTTGTTTTGTTTTGTTTTTTGCCTGAATCTGTCCTTTTGTGTATCTGCAATCCTTTTCTTACCAGGACCACTTCTTAAAATGCTAAGCAGCTTGACTAGGACTAAGGCTGCTTTGCCTTTTGGCTCCACCCAGCCTAACATGGCAGATATCTGTTCACTGCCTCTGAGAGCCATTCTCTCTGCCTCAGATCAGGGTTGGGTCACAGTGGGTCTGTGTTGCCTTTAAGCAATTTGTAACATGCTGCTCACAGACCCCATTTAAATGCTTGGTCTCCTAAAAGAGACAGAGCTGTTCATGCAACTAGCACAAACCAGGAAGCCTTCTTAAAGGAACCCTGCAGATTTTGCTGCTACTGCTGAGTCAGAAAGCCTTGTCTTAAAACAATTGTTTGCTTGCTTCTAGCAAACAGAGCCCACCCAAGAAAATGCTGCTATAAAAAGACATGCTTAACTCTTTTCTTTTGTGTCTAGAATTTTTTTTCCAAGCTCTCTCAGATTATATGTGGATATAGTCAGCCCACATTGGTGTGCCAATCTGTTGGCAGAGGATGTTCATATGTTCCTGGCTGCTATGACCCAAAATAATCACATAGAAACTATATTATTTGCAATACTGCTTGACCAATAGAGTAAGCATATTTCTAGTTAATTCTTAAACCTTAAATTAACCCATTTCTATTAATCTGTATATCACCATGTGCTTGTGGCTTACCAGCAATGTTCAGTTCTGTCACCAGCAGCGGCTACATGACTTCTCCTGACTCCACCTTCTTTCTCCCAGCATTCAGTTTAACTTTTCTGCCTAGCTCTATTCTGCCCTGTCAAAGACCCAAGTAGCTTCTTTATTCATTAACCAATAAAAGCAACACATAGGCAGAAGAACTTCCCATATCAGAATGTTAATTTTGTAGACTTTTTTTTTGCCTCATAATGCTTTGTTAGGGCATTTTTAATCTTACTGGTTTTTTCTCGTTTATTATGTTTTATACGTATTTTATGTGTTCTCTCTGTGTGTGTGTGTTGTGCTTTTTCTTTATTTTATTTTATTTATTTATTTTTTTTATTGAAAAGAAATTTTCCGCCTCCTCCCCGCCTCCCATTTCCCTCCCCCTCCTCCCGTCCCTCTCCCCCTCCCCCCACTCCTCTTCTCCTCCCTCTCCAGCCCCAAGAGCAGTCAGGGTTCCCTGCCCTGTGGAAAGTCCAAGGTCCTCCCCACTCCATCCAGGTCTAGGAAGGTGAACATCCAAACTGTCTAGGCTCCCACAAAGCCAGAACATGAAGTAGGATCAAAACCCCGTGCCATTGTCCTTGGCCTCTCATCAGCTCTCATTGTCTGCCATGTTCAGAGAGTCCAGTTTTATCCCATGCTTTTTCAGTCACAGTCTAGCTGGCCTTGGTGAGCTCCCAATAGATCAGACCCACTGTCTCAGTGGGTGGGTGCACCCCTCGTGGTCCTGTCTTCCTTGCTCATGTTCTCCCTCCTTCTGCTCCTCGTTAGGACCTTGGGAGCTCAGTCTGGTGCTCCAGTGTGGGCCTCTGTCTCTATCTCCATCCATCGCTAGATGAAGGTTCTATGGTGATATGCAAGACATTCATCAGTATGGCTATAGGATAGGGTCATTTCAGGTTCCCTATCCTCAGCTGCCCAAGGAACTAACTGGGGACATTGCCCTGGCACCAGGTAGCCACTCCAGGTTCAAGTCTCTTGCCAACCCTTAGGTGGCTCCCTTAACTAAGATATGTGCTTCCCTGCTCACCTATCCAACCTTCCTTTATCTCCAATCATCCCATTTCCCCAAGTTCCCCCCTTCCTCTCCTTCACACTTCTTTGTTTGGATATTTGTTTTATTTGCCTGTTTGTTTTCTAGTGAAAACAGAGGCATAGAGTTGGATCTGTGGAGAATATCTGGGAGGAGATGGAGAAGAGAAACAGTGATCAAAATATAGTGTATTAAAAAAGTATGCTCAATAAAAAATAATTAAAATAAAATAAAAATGAAGCAGGTCTGGGCTGCAGGCCTGTAATCCTACCTGCCCTGGAGGCTGAAGAGGGGGAATCACCATTTCAGAGCCTGGCTAGACTTCAGAGTAAGAGCCACACCAGCCTGGATAACTAAGACCCTATCTCAAAATTAAAATAAATATATCTTTTGAAAGACTGAAGATGTAGCTCCATGATGTATTGCTTGCCTACCATGTGCAAACTCTTAAGTTTAAACAACAGTCTATAAAACAATGAAAATAAAAATGAAAATCAAGATGTTCATTAATCAATCATGGATGTCTAATCACTTAAAACACATCCTCCAGACAAATCTATACAATGTATATGTCTAATTCATTTGGGGAAGCTATTTCTCAAAGCATTAAGTATAAATTGTGCTGCAAGATATGAAATAAGACTTGCAGACAAAAGAGAATTTTTTTGTTTTTAGGGTTTTTTCTTTTTAATTTTTTAATTCTTCTTATTGAGCTATATGTTTCTCTAAGCTCCTCTCACTTCCTTTCCCCTCCCCTTCTCTCCTCTCCCAATTTACTCAGGAGATCTTGCCAAAGAGGAATTTTTAAGAAATAATTGCCATCACATCAGCAAGACAAGAAAATAGGAATTTCCAAAGCTCAACCTCATATAAAAATATTAACCTCCATGAGACGAAACCCATATCTGACACCATTCTTGGGTCCAGAACCTATGGCTAGGCTGTTATAGCCCTGAGGGTAGAGTCTAATCTACTCTGTGTGGATTTAAAAACAAACTGGTTCCTAATGTCTTATCATTATATCCAAAGATTAATATACCTCTCAACCCTTATCAGAGAATCTTCTATTTGTAATAAATGGTGATTAACAGAGAGACCTACAACTGATCAAGATTCAGAGAATAAGAGACTGTGCTCAGGCTTGCATGGGACATCTATATCACATCCCCTCCTAATAAGGCTCAAGGAAGAAGAGGAAGAAAGAGCCTAAGAACAGGTAGGTTGATAAATACAAGAGAATCAGTGTCTTCCAAACACAGCAGGACATCTTGTGGATGAACTCACATGATGACAGCATGTGTAAGACCTATGCAAATGAAGCCAGACTAAATCACAGCACAAATAAGGGAGGTAGCCATGAAGATCCACCCCTGGTCAATGAACTGTTGGCAATTGGTAGCTGCTATGGAAGGGAAAGTTGGTTTTTTTTGTTTTTTGTTTTAATTATAGTTCCTGGTAAGTTGACCATGATCTAGTGGTCCCATATCTAAGAATATATAAGCAATACAAATTGAACATGATTCAATCTTTAAAGGACATGAAGTTACTAGATAGTGAAGGGTGCTGGAGAATCTGAGGCGTGAATATGATAAAAACACACTGTACAAACTCAAAGAACTAATAATTTTTAAATCATTTATCTACAGAAGATCTAAGGAATTTTGTTAGACTCCCAAAATCATACCTCCAACATCCCCCCAACATCAGGCCATCAAGTGAAAGTCAGCACAAGGCCTATGTTCATGGATTAGAATAATTAGTATTGATAAAATGATCACACCAAAAATGATCTACAGATTCAGAGTAATTCCCCCAAAAAATACCAATGATAGAACTAGGAACTCAATATTAAAATTAATTTCCATGTACAACAAATCAAAAATAGTTTGTTTAATGCTTCACATTATCTAATTTCAAAACATACTCTAAAGCAATAGTAGTCCAAATATAAGAACAGACACATCCATCAATAAAACAGAACACAGTGCCCAGAGCTAAAAACACATTTGTACCATCAATTCATTGTTGACAGAGATAAAAAATCATGCATTGGAGGACAGCCTTCTCAGTAAATGATGTTGGTAAAATTGGTATCTATTCACATAAGAGTGAAACTTTGTGAAATCTTAAGATGACTAAAAGGATGGGGCACTGAGCTGAACAGAGACTTTTCAACAGAAGAAGTTCAAATGGCCAAAAGACACTTAAGATCATGCTCAACTTCCTTAGCAATCAGGGAAATGGAATCAAGACAACATTAAGATACCATCTTACACCGGTCAGAATGGCTAAAATCAAAAACACCAATGATAGCCTCTGCTGGAGAGGTTGTGGAGAAAGGGGCACTCTCATCCATTGCTGGAGGGAATGCAAACTTGTGCAACCACTTTGGAAAGCAGTGTGGCGGTTTCTCAGGAAAGTCGGGTTCAACCTACTTCTCGACCCAGCAATACCACTATTGGGAATATACCCAAGAGATGCCCTAACATACAACAAAAGTATATGTTCAACTATGTTCAT
This sequence comes from Chionomys nivalis, assembly GCF_950005125.1. Lineage (NCBI taxonomy): Eukaryota > Metazoa > Chordata > Mammalia > Rodentia > Cricetidae > Chionomys > Chionomys nivalis. The sequence goes on along the minus strand of NC_080088.1, from coordinate 57,540,240 downwards.
AGCAGCATTGTTTGTAATAGCCAGAACCTGGAAACAACCTAGATGCCCTTCAATGGAAGAATGAATGAAGTATGGAATATATACATATTAGAGTACTACTCAGCAGTAAAAAACAATGACTTCTTGAATTTTGCATACAAATAGACGGAAATAGAAAACACTATCCTGAGTGAGTTAAGCCAGACCCAAAAAGAGGAACATGGGATGTACTCACTCATATTTGGTTTCTAACCATAAATAAAGGACATTGAGACTATAATTCGTGATTCTAGAGAAGCTAAATAAGAAGGTGAACCCAAAGAAAAACATATAAGCATCCTCCTGAATATTAACCTTCATCAGGCGATGAAAGAAGACAGAGACAGAGACCAACATTGGAGCACTGGACTGAAGTCTCACGATCCAAAGGAGGAGCAGAAGGAGAGAGAGCACGAGCAAGGAACTCAGGACCGCGAGGGGTGCACCCACACACTGAGGCAATGGGGATGTTCTATCGGGAACTCACCAAGGCCAGCTGGCCGGGGTCTGAAAAAGCATGGGACAAAACCGGTCTCGCTGAACATAATGGACAATGAGGACTACTGAGAACTGAAGAACAATGGTAATGGGTTCTTGATCCTATTGCACGTAATGGCTTTGTGGGAGCCCAGGTAGTTTGGATGCTTACCTTAATAGACCTGGATGGAGGTGGGTGGTCCTTGGACCTCCCACAGGGCAGGGAAACCTGCTTGCTCTTTGGGCTGAGGAGGGAGGAAGACTTGATTGGAGGAGAGGGGGGAAATGGAAGGTGGTGGAGGGGAAGAGGCAGAAATCTTTAATAATTAAATAAATTAATTAATAAAAAAAAGATGACTAAAAGGAAAGACAGGGAAACTGTTTGAGACATTGGTATGCATGCAGCCAACCATAAATATATAATCATTTTTAAGAATAGGAAATAGGCCACCCTGGGCTACACAAGATCAATGCAGAAATAAATCCAGGTAGTGGTGTCCTACACCTTTAATCCCAGCAATAGAAGGAATATAAGGAATATAAAATGAGAGGAGAGAGAAGCTTAGTCTGCTGAGTCTGCTTAGACTATTTAGACTGTGATCACCCTGCCTTGGTAGAGGTAAGACTTCTCTAGTGACTTGGCTGCTTTGCTTTTCTGGTTTTCAGGTTGAAACACCCACACACAAAAAAAATGAATAGGAAACACAAGCAAAACAACAAAAGGGATAATTCTATGTTCAAAAACATTTTCATCACAAAGGAAACAGCTGAGATGAAGAGTTAGCCTCGGAGGGGAAAAGATATTTACCACCTATTAATCTAACAAATGATTAACATTCAAAATAAATAAGAAACTAAAGGATTGATAAAAGTATAATTAATCCAACTTAAAGTGGGGAAATTCTCTGAACAGAAAATTCAAAAAGAAATACAAATGTCTTTCAAAACACTTTCAAAAAAGTATATTAAAACATGTGCAATATCTTCAGACATCAAAGAAATGCTAACTAAGACTGGAAGAGGACTTATCTCAGAACAGCTTTTATATTTTTATTAATTTTTAGTTAGCACAAAAATAACTGGCTTTGTTACATTTCCATATGTATCATATATAAAACATACTTATTTTATCAGGTTCTATTTGCCTCTCTTTCCCCTCCTCCCTGCCTCCTGCTGGTCCTTTTCTTCCCCCAAATGGTCTCATTCTGCTTTCATTTCATAGATATGTGATTTACATCATGTAATACAAATGTGGTGAAATCATACATATACACAAACAGAATAGACAAAAGTATTTAGATTCTGCATATGAGATAAAACGTGCAGCATTTTGTTCCCTCTTTCCTTTTGACTCCTTTAGAAATAAATCTACATATCCCCTGGTCTCCTTTTCATAGTTTTTCTTAATAAAATACAGGATGGTACAGGCATGATGAAGGGGGAAGGGGGTACTTTCTCTCCCCATTTTGTCCAACCTTTAAGTAATTCCATTTATCTTTATCAATTTCTGTTTCCTAATTTCTTTTGGAATACAAGAAAACTACGATATTGGGTTATGGACCTAAATATTCAGTTAACAGTTTATGGCCTCTGATAGGTTGGAATATGTTCCCTAAAGATAGCCCCATCCCATGAGAGCAGGAGAGCTGACCCTGCCCCTCACCAGCTGCAGTAATTGGGAGAGCAGGCTCTGCATCTCGCCTGGGCATCACAGTGAAGTGGTCCCTTTTGGCAGGGGTGTGTGTGAACCACCCCCAGGGCAAGATCATGGAAGAGCTGGTCCTAGGACTTGTCCATCATGCTGTGGCAGTAGTGCAGACAAGATGCACCACCTCCGCCCCTCACTACCTGTGGCAGTCAGGAGAGCTCATCCCAGGGTGAAAAGAAAGAGAGAGCTGATCCTGACCCTCACCAGTTACAGCCCTCACGGGTGTGCGCCCTGTCCCTTGCCTATGCAGCATGGTAGAGTTAACCCTGTTGGTAGCAGTGCAGATGACCTGGCCCCACAGGTATTAGAGTGCTGGCGCTGGCCCTTTTGCATTGGATGACCTAGCCCAGGCAGTGCTGGAGAGCTTGCCCTCATCGTGAAGACACGTGAAAGCTGGCCAACTCAGCTACCACTGAAGTCCAGATTCGGGGCTATGAGTTGGCTCACCTCAACATCCGCCCCATCTATAAACAGATGGAGAACATGAAGGGGCCAGTCCTGTAGATAAAGATGCAGGATATCCACAACACAGGGCAACAACAGGAGATCCAAGAGGCGTCTCGGTGAGGATCCAGTATTGATAGTGTAGCAGAAGCCAGAGGCCTCAAACTAGAGTAATGATTCATTTCCATGAACAGTTGCAAATAAAGGTGTATGAACTAAAGGGTAAGCAGCGACACACTTCAGCTTCCACAGATGAATGTAAAGGAACGGGTAGATGAGTGTGATGGCAATGCATGACGTGAAGTCCACAAAGAATCAATAAAAAGTTTTTTTAAAAAAATAAAAATAGCCCCATGACAATCTCTAGAGCTGTTGGGGTAGGCAAAGAGTTCAAATGGCTTGATTTAATTCCTTGTGGCCATGTCAGGTTAAATGACTTGGGAGAGGACATGGATTCCTACACTTTAAAAAAGGCTAACATCTCAGCAAGCAGTTTTCAAATTTCCTGTCACTGCTTTGTCAAAACTAAACCAAAAGAGTGGTTTAGGGTGGTAGACTGGCCGCTTAAGGGGTAAACTAGTGACCTAATTACAACTAGCTCTGCCTTTCTGGTCTGAGGTTAACGACAGCTAGAAGTAAAAAGTGAAGTTAGCCGACTCCTTCCTCCTCATTGGTCCTGAGTCTGGGGCCCACTGGACAGCCTCTAACCGACTGCACAGGTCACCCACATACAGTTCTGCCTCTTCCACAGCTGGCTGGGGAGGTGATGTGTACTGATTGTGACTAAGACTCTTTTCATCCTGGGCAGAAGGAAAGTTTCATGCCCAACATAATAAACTCCTCAGTGGACAGAGCCTCGGGGAGCAGAGTTCGTTGCTCTCGCCATGCACTGCCCTTGACCCTCCATAGCGTATCTTCCTATTACCAGCTCTTGCATCTTTCTCTGGTCTCAGTGTCACTCTTTGGGAAGGTGTTCTGGTTGAGGCATCACTAATCTTAACCTTTGCCACCCAAGGATTGGGAAGACTCTCCAGTTCTCCGAATATCTATCGCCTTATGTGGAAAAAGAGATCATCAGGATCGTTCGAGGATGCTGAAGTCATGGACATATACTGGGTTATCTCCCTGTATATCCTAAATTCAATCGCAGCTATTTTCGTGAGAGGCAAAGGCACATTGTACACACACACACTAATAAATTAGTGAGACAACTAAAGCTAGATGCTATGCTGCTGGCTTTGAAGACAGAAGAAAGGATCCCACACCAGAAGCAGAAAAGGACAAGAAAGCGCGTTCTCCCACAGAGCCTACGAAAGGAAGCACAGCCAGAACCATGATGCAAGGACAGTGAAATGAATCCGGAATTCTGAGCGTCCTGAGCTATACAATATATATTAAAACAAATGTCAGTCACCTAGACTACAAGGTTGCACTAATTTGTTAAAACAGCCACAGGAAAACAGATTTAATTAATCTCCTCCTCGGGACAAATCACAGTCAGTATTTAAGTCACCTCAGGCCCAGAGCACTCTGGGAGACTGTGAAATGCTTTCCAGTTGAGAAGCATGGTATTCTGTGATTCTTTTCACATTAAATTAGAAGGAAGCAAATTTGCTTGCAACAAAATGTTGGAGGACATCACTATTTGAGAACTTATAAACATTTAAATAAAATACTATCGACTCTATGCCCAGAAATGTTAACTTTCTGAAAGATGGATTAGTTAACTAGACAATGTAGGTCAGAAAGTATTTCATGACACAGATGCAAAAATGAAAGCCCCAGTTTCCCAGTAACCATAAAAGCACAGTGACAAAATGCTGACAGGAAATCACAAGCTAAATCCAGAAAGAAAAGCCCAGAAATCCGGCACTGTTGGAAAGAGTTTTGTCTGTAAAGAGACTTTGCATTCAGTTGTATTCCTCTTTTCTAAATGACTTAACCACAACTCAGCAACTATAAGAAGAATCAACTTAAAAATGGAAGAGAAATTGAATGCTTCTCCAGATATTTACTAATGCCAGTTGGTACATAACCAGAGAAGCAACATCACTAATTATTAATCAAATACAAGGCAAAACTACAACAAATACCACTTTACTAAGGAAAGGCTATTGGTAAATTTCCGGTTCCCAGAAAAGAAAAAAAACTGTTGGGAGAAAATGTAGAGAAATTACAATTCTTGTGCAAATAAGAATGCAAATTTATACAACGGCTATAAAAAGAGTTTTGTGGTTCCTCAAAAATTTAGACATTAGCTTTCATCGGGCGATGAAAGGAGACAGAGACAGAGACCCACATTGGAGCACCGGACTGAAATCCCAAGGCCCAAATGAGGAGCAGAAGGAGAGAGAGCACGAGCAAGGAACCCAGGACCGCGAGGGGTGCACCCACACACTGAGAGAATGGGGATGATCTATTGGGAACTAAAATAGTTTTTGGACTGGGTCTAAAAAAAGCATGGGATAAAACCGGACTCGCTGAACATAGCAAACAATGAGAGCTGCTGAGAAGTCAAAAACAATGGCACTGGGTTTTGATCCTACTGCACGTACTGGCTTTGTGGGAGCCTAGGCTGTTTGGATGCTCACCTTACTAGACCTGGAAGGAGGTGGGAGATCCTTAGGCTTCCCACAGGGCAGGGAACCCTGACTGCTCTTCAGGCTGCTAAGGGAGGGGGAGTTGATTGGGGGAAGGGGTGGGAAATGGGAGGCGGTGGCAGGGAGGAGGCAGAAATCTTTAATAAATAAATAAATAAAATAAAATAAAATTTAGACATAGAAAAACTACCATAGGACTCAACTCATTCCTTTCAGAGTTTACACACACACACACATTGAAAGACTTACTCAGGTAGTTTTCCTACTTGTGCTCATAGCAGCATTATTCACAATGACCGAAAGGCAAAACACAACTTAAATATTTATCAGTGAATGAATATATCAGTAAATTGCAGCATATATATAAGACTATTCTTGAGACTTAGAAAATAAAATTCCATTCCATGCTACAATCATTAAAACACAATGTCGAGTCAAATAAATCAGGCATGAAAGGGGAAATCCTGTTTTTCCACTTGTATATGGCTCCTCCAACAGTCACATGTATAGACAGAACCAAAACGGACACAGGCATGAGTTACTGCACTGTGCTTTACGGATGTTTTAAAGATACTGAATTGTTTAGAAGTTGAAGATTTGTGGAAACCCTACACCCAGCAACTTCCTTGCCACCATTTCCTCCAACAGCATGATTTCATCTCATGTGTCCATGTCTCATGAACCAGGAGGGAGGATAATCCTAGGATAATGCACAGAACCATGGAGTTGACTTGAGAGGCGTACATCATAGGTCTTTCAGGTTGGAGTCCATGGATCCTGGGGCACAATGTCCCTTCCGGTTCCTAAGAAACTGACTATTACACTCCCTCAGGCAGGGAAGCATTCAGGCCACTTTGCATTTCTCTGTATGCTCCCGTAGTAGTCAAGGAAGCATGAAAGCTTGACAGGACCATTGGCCTTAGACGTTAATCTTGTGTGCCCTGTACAGATGGCAAACTTCACCGTATCCTAGCAACTACAGCTCCATTGATCCTGGCAATTGCCATCACATTCTGTTACTGATGAAAGTATAAGAAATCTGACTGCTCCCAATAAAATTGTCACAGCCTCGGCTGTACTATGGCCCCTTCAGATGCCCTGATTAATTCCTCATGACCGTATCAGGTGACGTGGCCCCATAAGTACAGGATAGAGAGTAAAGCAAGGACAAGACGAAGGACATGGAACAGACAGAAGAAACTAATCAGATTTCACCCTGTTGAACAAAAGCCTGGAACTGAAGTAGAAACGTTTTAGCTTCGATTTCCTCATGATTTCAATATTTATTCACAAAATTATTTTAATAAAGGAAGTTTAATAGCTCTGACAGAGAAAATAAAAAAAACTGTCTTCACAGGACACACTAACCGCCTGTTTCCTTTCTACCTGCCACGCCTTTTGACCTTGAAACTGATTTCCACGGAAATTACCAATGTTGTTAATGAGTCTGTCAAGCTTTTCCCCAAAACAATCACATTAGCATGTAAACTCATTCAGAGACATTGACTCCAGATTTATGGTTGAAGACTGATATATGATGGCATAATTGGTTTCATCCCAGAAATGCGAAAAATATTTCATTAAAGAATTATTACTATATCACATTACTTGATCAAAGGAAAAATGATCATCATCTGATTCATGAAGTCATTGTTACCTTTAATAAATCTCAGGAAATGAATAACACCTTCTTGTGGAAGGGCTCTTTGTCAGAATGAACACTCGTCAGAGATCTGCATGTCAGCCCGGCCAGATGTTTAACAGCTAGAACACGCTACGCAGATCTCATGTGACCAGTTTTACAACCAGGAGATGCTATGGTCAAGATCTGTGACCCAGCACCTGAACAGCCTTCAAGACAGTTGGGCAAGCATTGCTTCTCAAGGTGTAGCTGGAGTAAGGGAGTGGTTCTCAACCTGGAGGACATTTGAGATGCTGACAGAGGAAGTACATGATCCATTTCAGAGACACTTAATTTGCCTAAATTAGACCTGAGAGCTGTTCTTTTAAATTTATTTTAGCTGATACATAAAAAGATAAAGCATGCACATCATCAGGTAGTGCCACATAATGTATCAACATGCTGTGTGATGTTTAAATCAAGTTAAATGTGTGTCTCCTCAAACATTTATCATTCAATAGAGAAAGCATTCAAAGGTATTTAAAATACATTGTATACTGCCATTATCTGTTGAACTCTAATGTTTAAAAGCATCTCACAGTTTCTTACTCTTGCATAACTATAGTGCAGGACCCAGAGTCCCTTCTCTGAACACCACCTATCACTGCTCTAGGTCCATTTAATCTAGGAGCAACTTAACTCGGGCTGCCTTTTCAGTTTCTAAGTATACAATATTTCAGCATAAAATGAAAAGGATATGATTTATTCCCTATCAGTAACAAATCTATACCTGGGGTCTTGTAGCTCTCTCTCTCTCTCTCTCTCTCTCTCTCTCTCTCTCTCTCTCTCTCTCTCTTTCTCTCTCTCTCTCTCTCTCTCCCTCTCTCTCTTTCTCTCTCTCAAATGCACTGTAACCTTCTCACCTCAACCATCTGACTCAGTAATTCTAGAAGCAATGAAACAGCTTTTGCTAGCACTTCTGCTTTGTGATTATATTTTTATTTTTAAAATATTCTTTCAGATCTCCTCCCTTCTTAAAAGCCCCTACACTTCAACTTCTCTGCCTCTCTGTAACATCATGCCTTTACATTTTTAATTTATTTTTTAAACAATCTTTTCATATTTACATACCAATGTTCTTATTACATACCAATCCCAGTTCCTTCTACTTCCCCTGCCCCAATTCCCCCCACCTTCCACCCACCCCATCACCCCATGCACCCTTAAAGAGGGTGAGGCTTCCCATGGGGAGTTTACAAAATTTGGCATACCACTCTGGGGCAGGATCAAGGCCCTCCCCCTTATATCTGGGCTGAGCATGGTATCTCTCCAAAGAGAATGGGTTCTGAAAACCAAGTTCATGTACTAGGAATAAATCCTGGTCCCACTGCCAGTGGCCCCACAGTCCTACCACACAACTGTCACTCACATTCAAAGGGCCTAGGCTGAACCTATGCAGGTTCCCCTATTGTCAGTCCAGAGTCTGTGAGCTCCCACTAGCTCAGGTCAGCTGTTTCTGTGGGTATCCCCATCATGGTCTTGACCCCTTTGCTCATATTACTGTTCCTCCCTCTCTTGGACTAGACTCTGGGAGCTCAACCCAGTTCTTAGCTGTGGATCTCTGCATCTGCTTCCATCAGTTGTTGAATGAAATTGCTATGATGACAATTAAGGTAGTCATCAATTACTATTGCTTGGGGTTTTAGCTGGGGTCATCCTTGTGGATTCCTGGGAATTTCATTAGTGCCAGGTTTCTTGCTAACCCCATAATGGCTTCCTCAATCAAGATATCTCTTTCCTTGCTCTCCCTCTCTGTCCTTCCCCCATCTCAGCCATCCTGTTCCCTCAAGTTCTCCTCCCCCTTTCCCTTTTCCCCTGCCATTCCCCTTTTGTCCTCCCTTCTCTACCACCACCATGCTCCCAATTTTCTCAGGAGTTCTTGTCCATTTCCCCTTCCCAAGGGAATCCATGTATGCCTCCCTTAGGATTCTCTTTGTTACCTAGTTTCTCTGGGGTTGTGCCTTTACATTTTTAAAGATACTGTTTATTCTATTTAATGAAAGAGGGCAAAGTAGTGAGTTATCAGCTAATACATACCATATTTATATTTCTGAAGACATGAATGAAAGACAAGATCAGGCTAGACAAAGGATTCACATTGGCAAAAGAGTTCTTCAGTTGCTTTTCCAAGTCAATGTTTGCCAAATCAAAACAAAACAAAAAGTCTTCTGTAGAGGCAAGGATCTTTTGGCTGCTCTCCTAGATGCTTCGTATATAAGCACAAAAACATATTCATGCTGAGAACACAAACTGCTCAACTCCTCTTTTCTAAATAGAAAAGCATCTTTGAAACCTGGTGTTTTCTCTAATGTGGTTTAAGAACCAAAAGACTCAGGCATATAACCTCAGCTGCAACCGTATCCTAGAGCACTTTTGTCAAAGTAATTATACTCAAAACCCTGTGGAAGCAGTTTACTATGTTTATTCTACTTAAACTAGACATTGAGGGTGGGAGACTGGAGAAATCATTCAGTCCGTGAACTGCTTCGTACACAGCATGAAGACCTAAGTTCAAATATTCAGTTACCCACATAAACCACCAGACATGGTGGTGCAGTCCCTGCAATTCTAGCACTAGAGAGAGGGGACAAATGGGTCCCTCAGAGCTCCCTGGTCAGCTACTCCTGCCAAATCAATCATCCTCAGGTTCAAGGAGAAACTTTGTCTCAAAATATAATATGGACTCGTTAGCTCCACAGAACCAACTCAGTTCAAGCCTCTGCCCCATCAGGCCCAGCTCTGATCACACAGCTCATGTATCTGGTTTGCCTAGTAAGCTCCCCCAGAATCTTGCCTGACAGTACCATGCCTACAAACCCAGCTCCAGGCATGCTCTTCCTGCACTGGTCCATCTTAAGGCAAAATAGACTCTCACAACAGACACACAGCCAACGAAAGGAGTTCACGTGCCTGGGTCACATTGTATTTTTTTTTTTTTTTTTTTTTTTGGTTTTTCGAGACAGGGTTTCTCTGTAGCTTTGGAGCCTGTCCTGGAACTCCCTTTGTAGACCAGGCTGGCCTCGAACTTACAGAGATCCGCCTGCCTCTGCCTCCCGAGTGCTGGGATTAAAGGCGTGCGCCACCACCGCCCGGCCTGGGTCACATTGTAAAAGCACCATCAACATGAAAGGCAAAGATATATTCCATACCCCATAAAATCCGCACTGGTCCTATAGAAATATTCTCCAGTGAGAATTACCCAGATGATTCCAAGGACACAGAATTTAAAAGAACCATCACAAACTTCATCAAAGAACTCAAGGAGTTTAGGGAAAACATGAAGAAGCACCTTAATGAACTTAAAGAGGGTAACAGTGAACACCAGAGTGATGCCCACGAAAATCTAAGCATGCACATGACTGAATGAAATGATGAGGCAGGTTATGATCTGAAAACTTAAGATATAAAAATATTGAAGAGAACTCAAGCTGAAATTAAGATGGAGTTGAAAAATACAATAACTTGATTAAGAAACCGACAGGAAAGACTCATCATTACAACGGATGAAATAGAAGCTAGAATATCAGAACTCAAAGATACAGAAGAGTTACACCACTCAATAAAATAATATTCAAAAAATTTAAACACAGGAAAGATACATTTGGTAGCCTTGAAACACTGTGAAAGAAGCAAATCTTCCAGTTACAGGCATTCACGAAAGAGAAAACCGCATGTCAGAGTCATGTCTGTATTTAAAACACAAAACTGTCCCTGGGAAATAGAAACTGGAAAGACAAATGCCTAAGAACCCAGTTAACAGTAATTCTAGACAGAAAAAAATATATAAAATCTATTTAATTCCATAAAATTGAACAAAAAGAAAAATGTAAATATCTACATTACATTCTTATGATTAAAAAAGTACATAAATTTGATGCAATTTCAGTCAAAGACAATATACTATTTCAAGATTATACTGTATTCAGTTTTTATAGATCCTAATAGCCTACCCTGTGCTTTAATTTTGCACATATTATATAGTTGTATGCCTAAGATATATTGCCTTTATTTCTTTACACAAAATTTCCATCCAAGTGAAGGGTTTGCTATAATCTCAAATTCTTAGATACCTTCTTACCCCTTCTATATGGTTGGTATTTATCACAAAACTCTCATGCACTAAGAAAGACTGGAGAAGAATCAACTCTGCTGTGACTAATGGGAGACGGAGCAAGAGAGAGGGAGTGATGGAAGTGATAGGAAAACTGTTTCCCTAAAGTTTCCGGAAGCCACTGTACTCCTTACGTGGAAGCTCCATCAATTGCATGGTAAAGGTACAATAGTCCATCTTAACCACCTCCAGGCCTTGTACATCCTCCCTTGACAATAAAGACTATCTTGTTCAAATGGCCTCTTTCTCATTCTTTTGGATGATGATTGTTTCACGGTGTGGCAAGATGTGAGGGTAGCTCGTTTCTTTTAAGTATGCAGCCTTAATAAAAGCCAGGTAATGGAACACATGGATATTTGTTAGTCTGGTTGCTCCCAGAGCCACTTAGAAAGACTGAGGCTCTATGCAGTCTGACACTCACTCCTTCATATCCAATCCCAGGTCATTCTGACAACAGTTACTGGAGAATTGCTTTAACTCACAATAGCAATATATGTTTTTATTCTTAGTTAAACTCATAATATGTTAAGCTCTATTTCCTCTCATGAAAACATTACTGAAAGGGCAGCTGAGTGGGTGAAATTGTGGGTGGATATGATATTTCATCCTAAACATGTACGAAATTCTGAAAATAAAGAAAAACTAGAATTAAAAAATACATAATGTAGAAAACACAATAATAGACATGGTGAATATGTAAAGTCAGAAAAGTGTCTCAAGTGTCGCTTTTATGTACTTGTGAAAATATTTATATTTAGAAAAACTTGAAATTGTATCTAACAATTTCTCTATCCTTTCTTCTTCTCTTTCCTTCCTTCACTCTTTCTTTCCTTCCCCTCTTTCTTCCTTATTCTTTTCCTTTCGTTGACAAATAAAACATATATATTTATAGTATATAATATGTGCCAACATATATTATAGTCTGATGAAATAATGTATCCATTATTTCACATCCATGTTTTCTGATGAGATCAATCTACTCTCAAACAACACACCATGGAGAAGGCATAGGTTGACTCATGGTAGGACCCCTGGATGCACAGAGAGCCACAGCATGTGGCAGAGTTGTTAAAAACTGGCAGCACTCTGAAGCTGACTTGAATTAGGGCTCGCAGCGCAAGGGGACACACAGCACCTGGTGACAGAGGCGTAACGGGCAGGGTGGGTGTGCTGACCCTGTAGTATGACTGTTATTACAGACAGGGGTTGGTTCTTGGGAGGACGGCTGTGGTGTGACACCAATCCTCTTGTGATTTAGTCTTCTTCTGAACATGGAAAGAAGAAAGTTAAGAGAGGGAAAGAAAGAAAAGCAAGAAGCTAACTGAAGGTGTAAAAGTCCCAGCATGGAAAGAAACAAACAAACAAAACCACGTGTCTTCTCCCAAAATTCCCAAGCCCATCGGAATGGCCTCCACGGAGAGTGGCCACAGGAGTTTCCGGACAGGATGCCCTCTCAGTAGCTTTCAAGTACCCAGCACATTGTTTTTCCATGTTGTGTAATATGTTCCCTAGCCTTATTCTTCCTATTTTATAACATTTTACCAAGATCTCACCATTTACCCCCTCCCTAGCTCCCGGTAACCACCATTCTATTTTTTTGGAGGGGGTGATTTTGGTATTTTTACATTACACAAAAATGTGAAATAATGACTTCACAAAAGAAGAAAATAATGATGTTTTATTTAAAGATTTCACGACATTGAAACTTCAGTTTAAGGTTTTATAGGAGCCATGTGTGATGTACACACCTGTAAACCCAGCACTTGGGATGCTGAGGGAGGAGAATGGAAAGGTTGATGCCAGTCTAGGCTACATAGCAAGCTTGATCCAAACAATGAGATTTTCTCAAATACAGTATTAACAAAAAACAATTATAATTATTTTAACATGATATCATTCATCTTCCTAAAGCCACAGATTCCATACCCCTAAACATCTTTGTTTTAATTATGGAGTTATGGGAGGGGAAATTTTAGCAGCTTCAAGAGTTTCTGTTGGAAAACAATCCATGAAAAACTAGCCATCCCCATAGAATAGCTAGATGGGAAGCAGACAGACACCTGAATCTGTCTGATCAACAACTTAAATCCTTTATCCCCAAACCCATAACACTTTCCAGCTCACTGAAGTTGTGTCGATCATGTATGAACAGCACCTGCTGATACCATAAAAGTATAGCACAAAGTATCCTCTTTGGAATTGCTGTCGCCTGGGCAGGACTTCTATTTTGCTGTATTCAGTTATTGCAACAAAAGAAAGAGTGGAGTATTTAACATGGCTCATTTAACAAGCAAACTTTACTTATTGAAACTCTAGCAAGAAACATTTTACAAAAATACAAAATTTATAAGTGGAACCATTTTACATCAGAAACATCAGTGGATAAAGAAGCTCCCTTTGTTGCTCAAGAACAACACTATTTTTCAGTTCCTTCGGCTCCTCAGATCTCACATTTTCAGCTGTAGTGATCGGCAGATGCCTAGTGTATGCCAGGTGCAACATCATTCTTGGACGACCCATGCATCTCATATTTAGTGACTTCTATTTTTTTACATTTGAAAACATTTCATAACTGAAAGTTTTATATGAAATATATTAATCATTCCTTATGCTAGTCAGCAGTGTGTATGTTCTTTAAATTAGTGTCTACATTTAAAATCTAATTCCAGGTTTAAAAAAATCCATGTTAAATATATCTGAATAAGCTTCTAGGCAATGGAAATTCAGATTTCCCTCTGGAGTCGCTGTCTCCTTGAGTCCTGCATTCAAACCAACCCCAAACAAGGCTCAAAGCAATAAAAAAAATCATTTTGCCATTTCAAACATAATTTTGAAGCCCCAGAAGATAAAAGGGAGCATGGGTAGTTAAAGTCTACAGAACATACCAATAGCTTTATCAAAATGTGTATGTTTGCCAGTTTCAGAAGGCAGCTGCTTACCTGTCTCCTGACTGATCTGCAGTGCCAGCAAGGTTACTGGAAAGGTCAGGGTGTTGGGCAATGACTTGAGCAGTACTGGGAGCGTGTAGGTTTGGAGTGTTTTTACAGAGAGCCATTAAAACTGTCTAAATCAGGCAGCAACTTAAGGAAAACAAGCCAGAAACACACTGGAGTCACTCACTTCTCCCCCTAGAGCCAGGTCAAGCCAGCCTTCATGTCTGGACTGCCTCGTCATCCCCTCGACACAAGAGGAGAGCCTAAGTCATCCAGACACACTGGATCCAAGCAAAGCTCCAAAGTGCTTGAAAGAAGACATTTTTCATCTGTGGAGGAACAGCAACTGCCTACAGAGGCTCATCCCAGCTCCTCTGGGTGTGTACATGTTGATATACTGCCCTGGTGTTCCAAAAGAATTGATGCTGCTTTAAAAAAAAAAAAAAAATACTGTCCCAAGACAAAAACACCTATCCATGCTGGAAAGGTTTAAGAAATGATTGCTGGCCGGGTGGTGGTGGTGCACGCCTTTAATCCCAGCACTCGGGAGGCAGAGGCAGGCGGATCTCTGTGAGTTCGAGGCCAGCCTAGTCTACAAAGGGAGTTCCAGGCAGGCTCCAAAGCTATAGAGAAACCCTGTCTCGAAAAACCAAAAAAAAGAAATGATTGCTGCTTCTTTCCATTAGAAGTCAGACTATTATTTAAACCACAAGTTAAAGCTACAGGTAAATAAATTATGGCTAAAACCCAGGTTATAGCAGTGCTTCTTTAGACATGATTCTATCCTCACTGTGCAGCTGCATCCTAGAAAGATACTGAGAAAGAGGTAGCACCAGTCCAAACTTGATTCTGCCACTCCTGAGCCCTTGATTCAGAAAGAGCATTGTTAAAAGCATGGTTATTGAAAAGGAGCTCACCCCTGAGAGCCAGGACCCAGGACGGGCTATCCCAGAGACCCAGAGCTCACCACTGAGGGCCAGAGCCCAGAGGCAGGACACCCCAGAGACCTAGGGTAGAACCAAACATGACTGGCAAAAAAAAAAAAAACCATGATACTGAAATGATTTCTAGTAATACTCTGCTATACTCATAGACTGGTGCCTAGTCCAATTGTCATCAGAGAGGCTTCATCCAGCAACAGATGGAGCCAGATGCAAAGACCCTCAGTCAAACATTTGCCGGAGCATGTAGGAGTCAGAGGAGTCAAGGACTCCACAAGAAAACACACAGACCCAAACAACCTGGGCTCATAGGAGATCTCGGAGACTAAGCCAACAACCAGGGAGACTGCATAGGATTGACCTAGGCCCTGTACATAGATGATACAGTTATATAACTTGGTCTTTGTGTGGGACTCCTAACAGTGAAAGCAGGGGCTGTCTCTGACTCTGTTGCCTGCTTTGAGGACCCATTCCTCACACTGTATTGCCTCATCCAGCCTTAACAGAAGAAGGAGGTACCTAGTCTCACTGCAGCTTGATATATCATGGCTGTCTGATATCCACGGGAGGTCCTTTCTGTATCTGAATATGAAGAGAAACAGGAGTGAAGGTGGGGGAGGCTGAGGGTCAGTTGGGAGGAAAGGAGGAAAACTTTGGTTGGGATGTACAATAAAGCGCAAATTTAATTAATTATTTAGGTATGGTTATGAAAGAACAGGAGTCTGTCCTTCAGAAAGTGGAACTGCAATGCAGTTATCCCTTGGTATCCATGTGTCATTGGTCCCAAACCCCTATGAGTATCAATAGTGTTTGCACCTGTGCACAATATCTCATATGCTTTCAATCAACTTTAGATTGCTTATAATAACTGATGTGCTGCCAATGCTATTTAGATAATTGTGATCCTGTGTCATTTGAGGAATAATGTCAGGGAAAAAGCTTATATATTTTTCAGTGCAGATTTTTAATAATATATTTGGGATACAATGTTAATCAAATCCAAAGAGTGCCAGAGAGCCATCTGTTCTTAAAAGCTAAGACTCAGAGCTCCAAAATGGGTGGAATAAAAGTATTATATATAATATGGGGGGTGTGCATGTGCATGCATGCAATGTGATCCATATCAGGCCCATCTTGATATCCTTCTGTTACTGGAGACAATTCCATATGCAGAAGCCATACCATCACACCCCTAATGGAAATCAAGGGGAGGAGAGCTCATCCTGCAGCCTGTCCTTACCTTTCCCATCCCTCTCTTCCCCTTGACCAGTTTTGGAAAAGTCAAAGCCAGTCTGTTGGACAATATTTAACTAGTAATATATTTCAGAAGCAGTCATTAACTCAGCTTTTTGGAATTATGATAGTTAATCTTCTATGATCATTTGACTGAAGTTCGGGAAGCCTATTAAACACTATTTTGTATATGTCTATTATGATGACTCCATGGGAGATTTTTATTTAAATTAGTTTGCTCAGTAAAGGAGAATACCCTCTGTCGTGTGGATATCAAGCACTCTAATGAGATATAAATAAAAGTTGAAGAAGGGGAAATAAATTTGTTTTCCTTGTCTGACTGCCTGGATTAGAACAGCAATCTCCTGCTGCCCTTGAATTGGATTTAGTCCCTGCTGCAGCTCTCGGGCTACACCACTGGTTTTTCTTGATATGTAAGTCACCATGGCAGATTCTGAAACTCCTCAGACACAATAACTGCATGGGCCAGTTTTTATATCTGCTATAGTTGTAAATATACACATTATGAACTCCATTTCACCCAGGAACACTGATAAAAGAATAAGTGGCTTTGGGGAGGAAAAGGAAACCAGCGGAGCAACACTCTGGCCTTTACCATGACTCACCCAGGAGTGCCAGATGACTGCTTAAACTTCTTCCCCCAAATACAGGTTGATGAAACTGACACTTGATGGAGGTGGGTCTTGTATTAATCTGTTGCTTTCATTGGTTAATTAATAAAGAAACTGCTTGGCCTCTGATAGGGTAGAATTTAGATAGGTGGAGTAGACAGAACAGAATGCTGGGAGAAAGAAGCCGAGTCAGTGGAGTCGCCATGATTCTCCCACTCCAGACAGACGCAGGTTAAGATCTTTCCTGGTAAGCCAGCTCGTGGTGCTACACAGAATATTAGAAATGGGTTAGATCAATATGTAAGAGCTAGCCAATAAGAGGCTGGAGCTAATGGGCCAAGCAGTGTTTAAAAGAATACAGTTTCCGTGTAATTATTTCGGGTAAAGCTAGCTGGGTGGTGGGACGCAGCCCTGCCACCACTCCTATTACAACAGAGTGAAAGCTAACTGGGTGGTGGGGACGCAGCCCCACCAGTCCTATTACAACGGACACTCATCTCACACCTAACAATCTATAAGACAAATCGATGGTCTAGCCAAGACTTCCCATGGAGAGATTAGAAACAGCGTATGGATGTAGGGCTGGGATTAGGCCAAGGTTAAAATCCTAGGACAACATTTAGCCATGCCTTACACCTGGTTTAATGACAGGTGGGTAGTGTGCAAGAGTTCCTCCATTACAACATCAAACCAGCAGAAAAGGGAAGTCCGGGTAGGACAGAGGACAATAGCGCTGATAGAAGAGTGAAAAAAAAAACATGATTTATGTTATCCACAAAAGTGAGCATAAGTGAGAATGGTCACGGACAAATCTGCACTGTCACTAGCAAAAATCATAGTGTTGCTGCCGGATCCCTGAATTTGAAAATCAAAACAGCTCAAACCAGGAAAGGAAAACTGTGTGCTATGGCATGAAGATTCTCTACTGATATCTCAAATATGCATATTTGATAAACCAGGCCAAGTGCTCATACAAGATTGGTGGGTGAGTCTGTAGGAGCCAAGGGCTTAACTGGTTTAAACATGATTTGGGTTTTATCATATTCATAGTGAGTGCTGTAAATCTATGATGAATGCTCATACTGTATCTCAGATACTACTCCCAAATGTGTTGAAGAAGAAACTCTATCAACTCACAACAGAATTCCATAACACTATTCTAAGGCCTTATCAACCCATCTTTCCCTGGCTCTAAAGTCCTGTGTCAGACTTCTTAGACTCTTTAGGACTTGATCCAACTTTAAATGTCTGAGAGGGTTTCCTAGCCTCAGCCTCTGCACCAAGCATAAAGGCCTCCTTACTACTGTCTAAGTACTGTCATAGTTCTCTATTTCTCCTCAGCCTTGTTCATGTCAAACCTCTTAATAGAATGATTCTGTCCCCTCTTTTCTGGGCCTACTTCCCACACTGATCTCTGGATCACAGGTGGCTGGACACTGACACAGATGTTTTAGGTAAAATTTGGAGTGCATTGCTTCCATGACTAAAGGGTACAGAGTGACGCTGGTTCCAGCCAGAACTGGGTACGGCAGCTCTCACACAATGACAACTCCCCATACTAACTATTCCATGCTCATTCATGTCACACACACACACACACACACACACACACACACACACATATAAAGGTAAATGGCTGCACTTAAGAGTTACCATCCATAACTTAGAACATGCTTTTTATCAATCTGGTCATCGCTGAGTGACCTAAGTTAGGCCACTACAAAATGTGGCCAGAATAGACTCAGTGATGGCTTAGTATTTGGTCCTAGGATACCAAGGAGTAAAAACTTTCCATTATGAAAAGATGACATGAGTGTTAGGAGCAGCACAATCACGATCTTCTCCATGCCCATCCTCTCCAAGAAGTTACAAGCCAAATGAGTTCTGAGTACAAACTGTTAACAATGAACACCAGATGATTAGTTCAGATCACAGGCGTTTACTCGTTAGCTGGTGTGTATGTGCCTACTTCCCTTCTGTAACCACACTGGCAAAGACAAGTCTTTCTCCCACTGGGACTTGATATGCCACCGGCCTTGTACTGGCACCATTTGAGGGCTTCAAACATGTAGCCACATTTTCTTAAAATCTCACAGTCCAGATCTAGTTGCAGTATATATATATATATATATATATATATATATATATATATATATATATACATATATATGTGTGTGTGTGTGTATAATAAAACATTAACCTTAAACAAGAAGTCTTTAGGTTTAATTATCACTACCTCCATCTTTCCCATGTGACTTTGCTTAGCTTGTCAAAAACATAGCAAAAAAACTGAAAAGACAAATGTCAGTGATGTGTGTGGAGGAGGTGCTTCCAAACACTCTACAGGAAATGGATCTAAAGTGGCCAAAACACTAGTAATACCATGCCTGCTCTAACTCCTGGATACAGACTAGTCATTATTAGACAATGGTCTAGTACCTACAAGCCACCAACAAACAACCCATTGAAACTGTAGAAACCCACAGGTCTGGATGTTTTCTTTTTAAAGTTCTTATGTCAGTGTGCATGATGAGGTCAGAGGCCAGCTTCCAGGAGGCTGGCCTTTCCTTCAGTCACGTGTTATGGAGATTGAACTCGGGTCTTCAGTCAAGTCAAGTGCACACAGCAGGTACTTTTACCCTCTGAGCATCCCAGCAGACCTAAACTTGGAAACTGCTCTCCTTTTTAGATTTTCCTTCCATGTTCCAAAGCCCAGAACAGAAGCAATCCAGATGCTAGCTTCACCTTTTCTAATTTCCGCCTCTTTCCTGAGTTCCCATCTCATTCCAAACTGCTACTGAGCTGCCATGTCCACATGCAGAGGACCGGGCTGTATAGACAACTGCGTGTGAAACAGCCTGGCCCCTGCAGAGACACCACTGTCCACCCTTCCCAGTGGCCTGAATGCTGTGTCGTTCTGTCTCCTGCATATTTCCAGTTCCTGGTGTTTCTATTAGAAGGGAACGTGGTTACTGTGGCCAGCTTTGCTTTTCTCTCTCCTAAACTGCAATGCTTTGTTCTAGCTTTTCCAAAACCATGTTTCTGAAGCAACAGGAACAAAATGTTAAATTGGTAGAAGATGATCAAAAAAATTAAACTTAAAATTAAAAAGTCTTAATGCCATAGTTACTTGGATGAGGGGTGTATATCCCCAACCTATTTGTACCTGTTGAGTCTCCCTCAGGATCTGAAGAATGCTATTTCAACCTAAACTTTTTTTCTGTGTTAACCACAGAAACTAACTCAAAGAATGAAAGATTTGGAGACTTAAAGATAAGAATGACCCCTCCTGTTTTCTTCTCTACAATCATTTAGTGCGTACTTGGATTCCTCCTGGATGGTGGACACCATGCTAAGTGCCAGTTGGGTATCAGCACTTAGGACATGAGATTTCCCCGTGGCAAAATGCTTCTACCCACATGTCTAAGCCAGGCTGGGGCTTCCTGCTCCTGCTGTGGGTTAGAGGTTGGTAAAATCACTAACTTATGACATTCTGGCCAATGCTGACTCTGAAGAGTTCAGTTACCTTTGACTCTAAACCCACAGTAAGATACTGTTGCAAAGGGGACTCCTCTGATACAGGACCAGTGTCACTGACCAAGGTCCTAGCCAACTTTTCAAGATCACAGCTTTGGTTTTAAGCCACACAAAGCCATCATCCCTTGAGAAATGTCTGGGGGGGGTGCGGGGGAGGGTCGCCTGGTTTACCAGACTGCAACTTTCCTAAGGACCTCTCTCTGTGTTTAGTAATATCCGAAAAATGTATTATTTCCTCCAGAGTAAAATATAAATGCCCAAATCCTGGGGGTATTTTCACTGTTTGGGTTGCCTTCCTCTCAGTCTTTCAATGTGCAGGAATGGAATCTGCCCACTGATATGTCAGGAAGGGGAAATAATGGTGTATTTTACTCTTAGACAGGAGCCTGACTCTCTGTGATGGGGATGGGTCCATAATTCAGAAAGTTTCCTGTGATTAGAGTTCTTTCATTACATCTGATCTCCCCGGTGGAGGAACAAAGATGCAGCCTGTTATCAGTGAGGCCCTGAGGTCCTGGCAAAAGTATACACAATGTGACAATGCCTCAAGTGAGTTTAAATCCCACCCAAGAAGATGGATGGAAACCAAGAAAAGACAAGAAGATAAGTCTTAGGTGACTGGACGTTTATGAGGTACCCAGAGTACTTCAAGGAGACGGGGGTAGAAGGGTGTTGAAGGCCCGTGTGAAGGGGAAACGGGGAAGTGAAGTTTGATGATATCATTTTCAGATTTTCAAGATGAAAATTATACAGCAAGTCAAAAAGTTCACACTTTCCCTCCAAAGGTTTACCCTGCCAGAAAAACAAACAAACAAACAAAAAAAACAACAGTTAACAGATAAACAAAGAAAATGTTAAACCCTGGCAAATTTATTGGATCATAGTTTGTGTGACAGAGGGGCCTTCAGACTGACTTGAAAGGAATGGTTCTAGTTCCTAGTCCTCCCTTAACAAAGAAGTCTGGTTTCTGTGGCTTGCCTCTGAGGAGAATATGAGATGAGGCAGAAGGAGAGGGGATGGACAGAGAAACTTTGCTTCTGAGGCCTTCATTCTGGGGTGTCATGTGCGGGCTCCCAGCTGGTTGCATTACACTTACCCTACTGAACTGGCCGCCTCAAGCCAGCTCGTACAGTAAATGTTGTGTTATATATAATACACACAATTACAATTATCATCCAGGTACAGTAGCCGCCATCTGTAACCTCAGCACTTAGGAGGCTGAAGCAGGAGGATTGCGGTGAGTTTGAAGCCAGCCTGTCCTACGCCTATGTCAGCCTGGACTGGATTGAGACTCTGACCTATCCTTTTTAATTCCTGAAAAATAAGGAATATTGTGGTGGGCAAGATATCTTAGGGAAGGTATTTCCTTCAGAGCAATGTAAGCCCCGATGACCCAAGTCTGAGCCCCAGATCCATGGAAAAGCAGAAGAGAACCACAAAGCTGTCCTCTGACCTCCATGCATGCTGTGGTATGCACCACACACACACACACACACACACAAAACTAGATAAACTTTTTCAATTTAATAAATAAAATATTGGAGCCTGGAGAAATGACTCAACAGTTAAAAGCACTGCTTGCTTTTCTAGATGGCCTGAGTCCCATTGCCAGCACCAGAATGGCAGCTCACAACTGTCTGTGACTCCAGTCCCCAGGGGATCCAATGCCTGCACACGCATACATGCAGGCAGAACACCTATGCATATAAAATAAGAATAAAAGCAGACACCTATACATATAAAATAAAAATAAAAGAAGACACCTATACATATAAAATAAAAATAAAATACCGGTGCATGCCTTTAATCCCAGAACTTGGGGGCAGAGTCAGGCAGAGCTCTGTGAGTTTAAGGCCAGCCTAATGTACAGTGAGTTCCAGAATAGCCAGGGCTATATAGAGAGATCCTGCCTCAGATAGATAGATAGATAGATAGATAGATAGATAGATAGATAGATAGATAGATAGATGACAAATAAATAGATTTAAAGGGGGTGTAGATTTTTAAAATGAAAAATGCTTGTATCACTTTATATATTATACATTTATACACATATGTCTACATATGCATATAAAACAGAGAGTACCCTTTTAAAGAACATGTAATTGGAAGCTAATCAAATTTTAAAAACTAAGAGAAAAAAATATAGCTGTGATGCTGTAGTACACACATATAACCCTAGCTGTGATGCTATAGTATATACATATAATCCTAGCTGTGATGCTGTAGTACACATATAATCCTAGCTGTGATGCTGTAGTACACATATAATCCTAGCTGTGATGCTGTAGTACACACATATAATCCTAGCTGTGATGCTGTAGTACACATATAATCCTAGGTGTGATGCTGTAGTACACGCATATAATCCTAGCTGTGATGCTGTAGTACACACATATAATCCTAGCACTTACAACCTGAGGCAGAAGAATCAAGAGTCCAGAGTCATCCACTCATTGGCTTTACTGAAAGTTTGAGGCCATCCTGGGATACATTGAAAGCTTACCTCAAAAAAGGGGAAAATTAAAAGAGAAGAATCATGGCGTGAAGAACCACTTGATACAACTGTGCAGATTTTGCAAATGTGCAATGAAAGTATCTGTTTTTCAACACACAAAAGAGACCTAAGTGTTGATAAATCAAAAATGCTTTCATGAGGGCAAAACCAGAAAGCAAAATCCCAAATAATTGGGAACAGGGAAGACAACGAAAGGGAGCAGACACTGAAATGGCAGACCAAGGGACAGGACTGTTTTCAACATGAGGGTTTTATATTCAAAACTTGCTTCTGTTGTGAGCTGATTGTGCAGTGCCATACAGTCATCCAACCTAGAGGCAGTCATAATGGCACCGATTTAGAGAGCAGCAGACACTGTCAGTCTACACCCTAGGTAGAGACACACCTTAGGGCATGCGCATTGAACCTTTGAGTCCAACTTGAAAACAGAGCAAAACTTTTCAAATTGCCCTTAACATCTTGTTCCTTTGGACCTCATCAAATTGGGCAGAGTCCTCGGGAAGAAAAACATTTCTTCCTTAATGTCCTTCAGGGAGCAGAGAGGAAAAGATTAAGATGACATGGAACAAAAGAATCAAGGAAAAATATTGAGTGTTTTATTGCACCATAAAAATTTTACTACTTGTTTAGAAACTCTTTGTAATGTTCACAATGTCACAACTTAAAAATAATCTAGACACTGATTTGGAGCAATAAAGATCTTTCAAAACTATAACCCATGATATACCCATCTTCGGAGTAGCAGAAATGTGTTCTCTAGACATCAAACTCAACATTAGCAAAACCGAATGCAGAACAACATGCTGTTGCTCCTCGTGTTTTTCCCCAGCAGTGGCATAAGCATCCTCAGCATCACCAGGCCTGAGGCCCTGAAGTCAGAGCTCCTTTCAACCCACACTAATGTGGTTGCTAGACTCCTCCTGGACTCCTGCTGAGACTCATGGTCACTGGTTATATCTGTCTTGTCTCCCTACTACATCAACCCCTATTACAATTTAGTTCTTAGTATCTGTCTTTTGCTTGGTATATTCCACATGCTTACAAACTGCTCTAAGATTTCATTATGGGTTTCTTTTCCAATTTTTAAATAAACACCTGATCTGAAGGCTTATAGTCATTCCTCGCATTGTTTCAATGACTTCCCAGAGTTCACCAGACTAATAATGCCTCGGTCTCAATTTTGTGTTCCTGCAAAATCTTTTCAAGACCACCTCATAGCCTTCTTTGCACACCAACCAATGACCATTCCTAAGACATACTGAGAAAATGTATGCACCTGTGCCTCGTTCATGCTTCCCTCTCTTCCTTGCTCATCATCTCCCCATCCAGAAGTGTAGAAAACAGATCCCGATTACATACAAACTACCCAGGTAATCTGTTACAATGCTCTGACGAGAAGACGCTTTCACTCATCCACTAATTGTATGTATTATCTTGGACTGTGAATGGAAAGCTAGGGACACAAGAAAGAGAGGGACCAGTAGAGAGTTCTCCCTGGAGGAGATTTGGGGGCCTACCTATGACCCGCCTACAGAGGAATGAAAGACTGGAGGAAGGGAAGTCACCATGAGATGATTATGACATTTCTCACCACACTCATTCCACGAATATCACTAAGGAAATTTATTCTATTAATGAACATCACTCTTCTAACACCCACTGTCAACTGAACCACTTTAATGCACTAACAGATGATAGCTACACCAACAAAGAATAAGAAATATTTGTAAATGAAGGGTATACAATATAGTGATTAAGAGAACAAAGTCTACATTGAGATCCTTTCTATATGTCTCAATTATTTCTGATAATTACTCAGCCTACCCGTGGCTAAGTTTCTTCATCTTTTAGACATAGATAATAATAATGAACTTCCCCACTATTTCAAATGTTATTTGTGTGTGAGAGAGAGGGAGAGAGTGAGCAAGAAAGTATGTGTTTAATTAGGTGTGTAAATAGACAAACAAGGAAGCAGGAAGACATATAGAAAGAAAGATATGTGTACATGTGGATATGTAGATATGTAGGTAGATAGATGATAGATAGATAGATAGATAGATAGATAGATAGATAGATAGATAGATAGATAGATAGATAGATGATAGATATAACTACTTGATAAAGTAAACAATATTGATTTTTATCATCAGCATTAATATAGTTTTAAACATTACAGAGGCATAAAATACATGATGGTTAAACCCAACCATATAAAAACAACGTCACTCATATTTTCTTGGGAACATCTGATACATAATTATGAAGACTCAGAAGGAGTAATAAAGTCCAGATCAGTCATCATTCATTGAATTATTCTAAAATAAATTCCAGGTGTCTTTATTCACGAAAGCTAAGATACAGCATTTCTTCTCACCATGAAGGACTCAAAATTAATTAACCTAGTGTTTTTATCCTTTTCACAATCCGAGTCTACATGGCTTAATAAGGAGCCAACTGTTAGCCTGGAGCATTCTCCTCCATTAGCCAATGGCAGTTTCTGGGGAGCTGGAGGCAGGAGAAGAGGGAGGCAGACCGTCACAGCAGTGGTGGACAGAGAGAAAAGACAACCGCTTCTGACCAGACTAAACACCATAAAAACTGCTGCTCAAGCATCAGGCTATTTAAAAATGCGCATTGACTTTGGTTAAAAAAAAAATGAAGATGTGTTTCAATTCTATTTAACAGCGCAGCATAAGGGGGGATGATCTGAATTTGGAATAGTTGGTTCTTAAGATTAAATATCTATGTCTAGATGGTAAAATAATCAGCAGGCTCCACCAAATAACATTAAGAGAAGTCATTTGATTTCTAGAAAAGAAAAAAAAACAGTCTGGTTTCCACAGTGGTATTGGAAGACTGTTTTAGAATAAATTTTATTATCCTGAGGATGACAGTAAATGAAATCCCAGCTGTGACTCTGGAGGCCAGCAATGAGATGCCTTCCTTAGAGCTTTCTTCTGCCTCCTCCTCCTCCTCCTCTCTCTCACCCCCTTCTCTCTGTCCCCTCTTTTTCTCCATCCCTCACCTCCTCCTTCTCCAAATTTGATTTTTTTAAATACATTAATTTTCTTTATTGTTTTTATTGAGCTATATATTTTTATCCGCTCCCCTCCCTTCCTCTCCACTCCCCTCCCTTCTTCTCCCCTCCCCTTCTCCCCTCTCCCATGATCCCCATGCTCCCAATTTACTCTGGAGATCTTGTCTTTTCTACTTAATACATTAACTTTCTAGAGGGAAAGTATTCTAGAATGTATTCTAGAGGGAAAGACATGAGGGAAGGTGGTTGCGTCCTAAAGGAATGAGGCGCAAACTATGGCTTGTGCACACATTAGCATCGTTGTTTTTCCGTTTTTGAAATACACATCAGAAATTGATCTTCTGTTGAAATTCTTGAATACAATCAAGAATGCCTACTGATTCTCCAGATGCCTCAGACTCATGGCCTCGGCAGTGAAATGAGCAATAGAATCAATTTACTTAGAGTCATACACTAACTTGGTGTGGTGGCAATGTCACAGATGAGACAACATTCTTTAGAAAAAAATACATTGACTCCAATACTTCTATTTTTTAAATAATTTATTCTTTGAAATTTATATATATATATATATATATATATATACAGTATTTTCAAATTCATTTTTAAATTTTTCAGGCAATATATTTTGTCACATTATTTCCCCTCCCCCAGCTCCTCCAACATGCCATGTATTTCATCCATCAAGATAGCTGCATTTTTGGTGAGCTGCCAGATGTCTATAATCTTTGCCCTAGAAAGCCACAGGAATGTTAAAAGTCAAGGAAGTTCCGATCAGTCATGCCATTATTACTTAGGTGAGTATTAATTACATTTCGTCTTCGTAAGTGCTGAGGTGTGTAGCTTGGAGTGAGTTCTCTCCGTTCCTCCACTATTGGAAAAGACAGTCTTCTGTGTGTCGCGCTTCATCTCCCTCAACATCACCCGCTACACAACAGTGGGCTTAGGAGCTCTGCTTTACCGTGAGAGGCCTCACAGCTTGCACGGGGCTTATGGTTTTGTGTGGAAGTATCCTGCCTTGTTTCTCCCTAACTACATGTATTACTTTGTCCTACCCAAGCACATGTGCCATGAGATACCCGGACAACCCTTTGCTCACCTATGTGTGAGTAAGGCATCCTTCCGTCTAGATCCTGGCTGGGTTCTTTTTCTCAGTGACTTCAATATCATGATGTAGTGGGCAGAAGTATTAGCTTTCCATTTCTGAGTTACCAGGACAAGGCAATTTGCTCGCCATACTTACATTCTTGGGCTTTCCTGCACTCACTATGTGGGCCTCATTACCTTAGAAGAAGTCTGATTCCAGGATTTTAAGTATGAAAAAAAAATATATAGCTAGAAACAGTGAGAACTAAATACTCATGGTTTGTTTCCTAACTGTGTAGTGCTTCATACCATGAGTCTGAGAAATTTCTTTGGGTACTTTATTTTTGTGGGAGGAGATACTAGGAAAGATCATAAAAGTTAATAAAATCATGACACTTTACTTGAGAACATTATGAATCCTCCCTCTTTCAAAACAAAAATTATATCAAGACTTCTACTTGGTTCATTACACAAAACAATAAAAGATTTTTTGAAATGAGCAACAACTTAGCATCTGCGATTATCTTCTTAGAAATGAGCAGTACAGACACAACTGCAATCATCTGTGGAACTAGCTTCCCTTGTTTCCCACTAAACATATATTACTTTGTCCTACGCAAACACATGTGCCATGTGGTTCCCGGATAACCCTTTGTCCTTTTACGCCCTACATCTTTATTCTGCACCACAACAGTTGTACAAACAGGCAAAGATCAGTTGCCAGAAGGGACCTGGTAGCCTTGGTGGGCCGACACCTTCCACTAAACCTGGTCATGCTATGTGTGAGTAAGGCATCCTTC
Source organism: Chionomys nivalis (assembly GCF_950005125.1). Lineage (NCBI taxonomy): Eukaryota > Metazoa > Chordata > Mammalia > Rodentia > Cricetidae > Chionomys > Chionomys nivalis. The sequence continues at coordinate 57,512,484 of NC_080088.1, read as the reverse complement.
CATCTAGCTCTTGGCTATGTTCTTTTTCTCAGTGACTCCAATACCAGATGGCAGTTGCTGGCCAAATGGCTTTGCTGTTGTTCCTTTAGTCAGCAAATCTTCAATGGCCTGAATGTCCATCACAAATGTCCTCCCTCTTGCTGCTCCAGGACAGGATACACACATATGAATGTATCCAGGGCACAATACGGAGCAACCATCACGTGACACAGACTGAGGTTTCTTACTTTTGTTGAAGTGTGAAGATTATTTACTAAGACATGACAATGAGAACAGGGAACTCTGTCTCGATGTTGTTGGCCTGGCTAAAGGGCAAAACTCCTCTCTATTAGAACTTCATGTTCCCTCACGAGCTAAAAGACTCTTCAGATGTGGCAACCGTGCCACAAAGCATACTGTGAAACTTTCCAATGAAAAAACTAAAACTACTTCAATAACTCAATAGTTTCAGACACTACTAATAGGAAAAACAATTGGAAAAGTCAAGCCCCACAATTACCAGACACAAGAACTTAAGGATTCTTTTCTAATGTCAGAGCTATTTATTGAAGTTTCAGAATTAAAATGAAGCATAATTTATACTATATGCAACCATGCACAATCTATACAAACATAAGTATCTAATGACAAAAGTTCTAAATATCACAAAATAAAAATGTTCAGCCAAAATGTAAAAGAACACATTAAAAGCACCCTTTTCAGATGTGTGTGTTACTGTATGACCATTGACTTCAACACGGCTTTGTATAACACAGCATTACAGGATAATAAGTAAAACAAGAAATAACATATTTTTGTCTTCAACAAATTTGTTATATTTCTCTCTTACCAAAATTAAATTCCAAAACAACCCAGAACAGGTGTCAAACTCTTTCAGGGGGAAAAAATTCTAACTTGTAATAAATATTTGTGAATAAGTGACTAAAATCTAAACATTAAAACCTAAAAGTAGTAAAAGGCACAAAATAAAATAACTAGATTCTTTATACTGGTCAAACCAGTTCAGAAAGCAGACATTACAACAACCTGCTAACAAGTCTCATTAATTGTATGTTGTGATTTGAAGGAGAATGGTCCCTATGAGCTCATAGATTTGAATGCTTGGTCACCAAGGAGTGGCACTATTTGAAAGGATTAGAAGGCATGGCCTTGTTGGAGGAAGCGTACCACTGGGAGTGGGCTTTGAGGTTACAAGCACCCAAGCCAGGCCCAGAGGCGATCTCTCTTCCTGTCACCTGTAGACCCAGATGTAGAACCGTCGGTTGCATCTCTAGTATCACATCCACCTGCAAGCCACCATGTTCCCCACCGTGAGAATAGACTAATATCTGAAACTTACAGGAGCCCCCAGTTAAACGCTTTCTCTTACAAGAGTTATCTTGATCATGGTGCCTCTTCACAGCAATAGAACATAAGACACTAGCTGTGATCTCTTTCCTTGGAACAAGTCCAGACATAAGCAGAGGCAGATAAGCAAGCAGGAACAACCCAGAAAGTCAGAATAAAATCTAAAAAGGGTCCCAGAACCAAGGACCATAGAATCAGTCTCGGAATCTGTAATACTGCTAGGAACTTTGGAATTGCCAAGATTTGCAGCAAGGCCAATTCAATCAGCAACTTGGTTGACTTTAGAGGGACAAAGTTGAGTTATCAATTTTTGAAATTCCTCACTGTGCAGCATGGCTTCCAATAATACAGCCACATACATCATTCCAGGGGGACTTGCAAAAATGTATGTTCGCCTGTTAATTACACGTGATAAACTTGCTGGCTCAGAGAGCTAATTAAAAGAAAACAGGAGCCAATCAGATGGCTCCACTGGTAAGTGTACTTGCCACCAAAGTGACCACCTGATTTCCATCTCCTAGATTCACAAGGAGGAAAAGAAACCCTTGTAAGTTCGCCTCCAGCCTCCACACACCCAGTTTTCAAACTTAATATTAATTTTTAAAAAATACCTCTATTACAAAAAAAAACTATTACAAAAAATGTAATAGTTTTGAGGTCATATAAATGATACTTGGGAGTATGACATTTCATGCCATTTACTAACAAGGCAGATCCAGATCTTAAAAGGGGTTCTAATTCCAGCAAAAAATGTACACATAAAGGAAAGATCTTAGAACAAAATTGATTAGGAATATTTTTAAATTCTTACTCTAATATGCCCTACAGCAAGAATGACAAGTTCACCTGGGACTTTCTTCAGATTAACCCTTCACAAGGTCTCTCTCTATAGAACATTTGGGAATTCAAAAAAATTTAATCTCATGTGTTTCTCCCACCTGCTCATCAATGACTCTAACTGGTTCCATTCCCCCCTTGTTTCTATGGACTCAATAATCTTCAGATCATAAAACATGTTTGGTGGTTATAAACACCTAATGAAGGCAGCTTTTGTTGTGTTTTTATTTGTTAAAGCAGCCTTCAAAATGAAAACCCTTACCTGTTATCAGCTGGCTACAGTTTGTGGCAAATTAACCTGAATTACAAAAAGCTACAGTTAAACACTTGGTTATGTTGTTAATATAATTTACAAGTCATGCAAATTTTAAGAGCAGCTAACTAAAAACGCACAACCATAATCCCAACCCTTAGCTATCCATCTCAACACTATGAAATGTCACTTCTACTGATTTCTATATATATATAATTTCAAAGTCTTTTAAATTAACATGTTGCATCTACTTTTCTGCCATTAACTATTACCTTATGATCTTCTTAAATACTTGTGTGATATCTCATTGCATAGATGATACGTGGTCACTCAGCTTGTTGCAATTTAGTATCACCCAGGAAATGAATCTCTGGGAGGGTCTGGGAGGGTCTGTTTTGAGGTAATTTGATTGAGGTGGAAAAAACTCATATTGGGTACAGGCAGACCAATTCATGGGCTGGGATTCAAAGTGAAGAAATAAGAGAAAACAAGCTGAGCGCTAGCCTTTGTCTCTCTCCCTTCCTGGCTGGAAGTATAGTGTGGACCACTGCCTCACACCCTCCCTTCTGCAGCAAGATAGTTACTCCCTCAAAACTGAGGAAAAGCAAACTCTCTAGAGTCTGTAACATGAGGGCCTGCTTGTCGGGAATTTTGTCCTGTCCAGTTTCCACAGCTGGTAAGCTCCCACAGAAACCACACAGAGAGTCTACATAAGTTATAAACTGATTGGTCCATTAGCTCAGGCTTCTTATTAGCTCTTATAATTCATATTAGCCCATTATTCTAGTATATGTTAGCCACATGGCTCGGTAGCTTTTTCAGCAGGGCAGATCACATCTTGCTTCTTCCGTGGTCTGGGCAGCACTGCAGAGGAATGGGCTTCCTCCTTCCCAGAATTCTCCTGTTCTCATTGCCTCACCTCTACTTCCTGTCTGGTTGGCCTGCCTATACTTCCTGCCTAGCCAGTCAGTGTTTATTTAAAAACACGATTGACAAAACACAGACAATTCTCCTGCACCAATAGTCTCTAAACTGCTTGTGTTCAGGTTTCTGTGACAGCAGCATTAACCATTGAACTAGTGTTGCTTGCTTCATTTTTCAAAATAACACTGCATTTAACACCCTTAGGTTGGGGCTGGAGAAAGGGCTCAGCACTTGCTACTTTTCCAAAGGACCCAAGTTCTGTTCCAAGCACCCATGTTGAGGGGACTCACGGGTACCTGTCACTCTAGCTCCAGGAGATCTAACACTTTCTTCAAGCCTTTGATAAAGGCATCTTCACATGTGCACACACACACAAAAAAAAAAAAAAAAGAAAGCAAAATAAATCATTAACATCCTTCTGTCCTTGTCACTATATCATTCCACAAAGCTGCAATTATTTCTTTGGAAAAACAAAACAAAACAAAAGCCAATGGAAGAAGATGGGCTGGATCAATAACCATTCAGACTCTGAGATGTTTCAAACATGTTTCCAAGTTAAAATCCAGAATACACACCAGTTATAATCTACCCCAGCTTCATGAATGGTCCATGTACCCGAAGACCTCCTGGAAAGTTATAACTGGTGCAGTAAATATGAATAACTTTGACGGCCCTTGGAAATACTACTGAAACTTATACTGCCAATTTTCAACTAAAATTGACAACATGAAGAAAGAGTGCCTTCAGGTGCATCTTTCAGACACTCTGTCAATCAGCCAAGTGATAAAGGGATAGTGAGTATGGTGTGTGTTGAAGTTGATGCCACCTCTGAACCTGAACTTCAAGTCTCCTCGACTCACTGCAACCTGCAGTGAGGCCCACAGATACTGAGATTATCAACTCACCACAATTATGGGAGTTCCTCAAAATAAATCCCTCTATAAATGTGTACCAGCAAATAAATAATGAACAGTGTGTGGTAACTCAAAGTTAATTTGCCTCCAAATTCAAATAGAAATTCTGGTCCTGGCTGGTGTTGCTCCAGCTTAGGTGCAGCTGCGAACCACAGGGAAACCTCATGAAGCAAAGGTTAGCCTGACAGTTTCCCTTTGAGTTCCAAGACTATGGGATGGTGCTGGGTAGGGACCACACTGAACGATAAGATCTTGATTTTCAGTAGCAGGCAAACCACTATACCTCTAGTGTCCCTAGAAACACCTTCTTCAACAAGATCTCAGTTCCCCCAAATAAGCAATATAAAATAGCATTTCTGATAACACTGTATCTATTTTACAAGACTGGCTACCCATGTAATGTGCCAGAAAGGCAAACCCAAGACCTTAATAATATCTATTTTTAAAGTAATGTTATGCTAAGTTATAAAGCCATGCTGTATCCGGTTTTTATTATTGGTCCTATTTAGAGATTTCTACAACCACAGTATAGCATAGAGAAATCAAAATGGGTGTGGGGATGAGTGGGACGGGATGTGTAAGTGTGGTGTATGTGTGTGTGCATGGGTCTGTGTGTGCATATGTTTGAGTGTGGGTATATGTGTGTGCATGTGTATGTGTGTGCATATGTTTGAGTGTGTGTATATGTGTGTGCGTGCATGTGAGAGTGTACACCAGGGAGTCAGAATATCAGATTTAATCCTTCAATGTCATTGCTTGCCAGTGGGCTAATCTTAAGAAATTCTGATCACTAGTCCCACCAGAATTCCACCCCCACAACCTGGCTGACAGCTTTATCAACAATCTGGAGAGAAAGCAGTTCCTGGTTGCACTTCCCTCTCTGTAGTGCCAATTGTAGCCTGAATGTTTGGGCTTCAGCAATAAACAGAAGCAGACATGACCTAAATACCCAAAGTGAATGTAAAAAATACTTTTACTAAAAATAAAAATAAGTAAAAAAAAAAAGTAAGCAGCGGGGATGTTCACAATGTGAATCAACTTTTAAGTATGTCATTGATGGCATGAGTAATAAGCAAGTTTTATGCATGAATGATACCCTGCCGAACTCCGTGCTCAATTATCAATAATTGCATTGGCAAACACGTCACTTTTATCAAACAAAAAATTTCTTTCATCTATCCAGCAGGTGAATCATACCAAAAAAGAATAATTATCAGAGCAATAGATTCTCAAGGCTGATAGGGAACAATACAGGAAAGCTAGATGAACTCATCATTGCTTCTTAATTCTTTTTATTGAATGAAGTAATATAGTCCCAAATTGTCCAACAAGCTGCAGACTGTTTATCAACTTCCCAACAAGGATGGCTGAAAACAGCAAGAGGGGAAGCACAAAGCCAAGTCCTCCATGGTGGCAGACAAGTCACTACAACCTGAATGAGCCTTGAAGTGTGCTAAGTCAAATAACCCAGACATATAAAGATGGACAGTGGTGCCCATGATTCCACTATAGGAGGTGTCTTTGAAAATCAGAGCTAAGTTTAAAGTTTTTTTTAATTATGTGTATTGTGGGGAGGCAATGTGCACATGTGTAAGAATCTGAGGACCATCATCGGCCCCCGAGAGCTGTAGTTACAGGCAGTAGTAAGCCACCTCTCACGGGTGCTAGCACAACACTTGGGAACTCTGCAAGAAGATTAGAAGCTCCTAATTATATTTCTAGGTAGCCCCATAGCTAAGTTTCAACATGAAGGGATATTTCACGACAGACAAAGTATTGCCACTAATTTTCCAGTTCATAAGGAAAATAGGAAGCAAATGTCACAAGCACAACCTAAAAAGAGCAGAAGAAGGCATAGGCCTGGCAATGCCTTCACAAAGATTCATGCTACATAAGTCATTCATGTGGGAGTAGAACATGATTTGACTTTAGCTACAAACTGTTTTCAAAAGCTACTATGCTATAACAATGCCCAGTTTTTAAAAATAATCTTTACAATTTCAGGCTGTGAAGAAAGCAGATGACTTTTATTCCATTTCTATGCAGAAAATAGGAGGCATCATTTCCATGAACTTTACTGTGGTGATGAATTTAATTGTAGCCACATATCTGATGTGAGCTCCGGACACAAGACAAGCTGTCAAAGTTGGAAAGGACAACGTATGTTCTAGCCAAATCTAGCCCATTAGTGCTGACCAAGTCTCTCCTACTCCTGTCTGTGCCCTACCAGTCTTGTGGGTGGCTTATGATATATTTGAAAGGTTGGCCTTTCCTGTAGTCAGGCAGTCATGAGATTGTGGAGTAGCGCTCATGTTAGTTATTCCAAAATCAAACATGAAGGATGGTATGAAATCTCATTACTGTCAGCATGACCTTTCCATGTGCAAGCAAAGGAACTGTCAAAATGTGCAATATGTGCAGATAGCCCTCCCTCAAAGACAGAGCACAAAAGGAACCATCCTTTGCACTTCCAAAGGAACAGAGAAATGAGTTCTATCCTGCCTGAGCCCAGTTCTCTGTTCAAGTTCTGATAATTAAGTCACTTTGTACTACATTTCTTTAAATTTTGAATGTAGGTAAGAATTTAAACAACAAATTAAATTTAAAAAACCAGCAAAAAAAGAATTTACACAATAACAAAATATATACCTCAAAAAAATCTTCCTATTATGGAAATGATGACTCAAACCCAATAATAAGATCTAATCCCTTTGATTTTAAAAAATGAAATGCTCTTGGAAGTACAACCAACATAAAGGATGTTCTATTATTTGCACTTATTATCAAAGAAGCATCTGAAAATTGATTTTCTTTGTAAAGAAGACAATAAAGACATGGTATTTCCCCCCAAAAAAGGAGAGTAAGTAAAAGACAAGTAGTTAAGTGTATACTCAAACATCAAGAAATGTGTAATGATTTCTATTAAGAGAAAAATGAGCTTGGTTGCCCACTTTTGCTGACTCCTTGATAGCACAATGTGACAAAAGTGAGCAACAAAGCTAAAGTGGAGAGAAGAAAGGGCAATGGCCTTGACTTTTTTAGGATTCAGTAATAGAAACTCCTCCATAAAAATGACCAGCCCTCCATGGTTGGGATGAAGACTGCCAATGGAAAGGGTCACAGAGGAAGTGATCTATAAACAATTAAACCAGAACATCAAGGTCAGGGCTTGTTCTTGACACCGACTCCTCTAAGTGGACAAGAAAACAGCATATCATCCTAAGGAAAATGAATCCATCAATGCCCCAGGCTTTTACACTGTTGGCTGCGCTTGCAGTCACAGCTTCCTGAGCATCAAAGCAAACAGGGTGTAAAGGAGGTGTCCTTGCATCCACCCCCAGCATGAAGGATGCATGCATGCAGCCCGTGAGCACACTGCACATGGTGAGCCAGCACATACTTCTCTCAGCAGCTGCTCAGAGGCTGAAGGTGGGAACGCCTCCAGAGCAGGAGGAGTATATAGCTCTGTCTGTCCAGATTTAGTAAAAGAATTCAACAAGTATGACACTGATGGGCCAAGTGGATTAAATAGTGTACTAGAATCAAGGCGCTCTAAAAGGAAGAATTTTCCATTGACGTTGCTTATAACAGATCTCTGGGAATCCGAATCTCCTTTTGTCCAAAATCTACTAAGGCTGACTTCACATCGCCTATCTAACAAATAGTAAATGTGAATGAAATCATTCTGAATTATCTTGTTGATGTCGGAGTTCTTTCTGCAGGCATAGTCACCTCGCTAAGCTGAATACACAGAGACGTTGAGAGAATCTGTATATCAAGGAGGCAATGTGACCAAATAAAGGAGATAATTTACAAGGTAGCCTCATACACAACAATGTAAATATTTGTGAGGCCCCTGAACTCTGTGCTTAAAGGCAGTGAGCTTTATGCAATGTGCTTGTTGTAATATTTTTAAAGGGGTTTTATCACATTTGTTATTTAATGTGGGTGCACACACATGCTTGTTTGCCTATACATGTCACCGCTGGAAACAGCAGAGAATATTTAGGGGTTGGTTCACTCCCTCCAAAATATGGGTCCTGGTAATCAAACTCAGGTCATCAGCCTTGGTGGCAAGTACCTTTACCCGTTGAGCCATCTCACCTGCCCAGGTATTTTTTGAAGCTTGAAATGACACTTGAGATTCTTCATTCATGATATAAAAGAGATGGAAATAATTGTAAACTGGCACTATCGTCCCTCTACACAAGGACATTGGTTCATGTTGTAAGAACTTTTTACCAAAGGCTGGTATTTTCAATGAAATCTACTCTTGTTTTGGGTTTTGTTTGATTTCTGGGTCCTTTTTTTAAACAATAAAAAACAAAGGAAGCAAGCCCATTAATACATGTTGGTACAACCACACTTTATTTAGCTTTCATAGACTGGAATTTCCTCCAAGTTCACAAGTGTGAGCAGGTGCCATTGCCTCAAGATGTGAGACAGAAGAGGTGATGAGACGTGCGAATCATTGTCTGCTTCTACAGATGAGACTGCTCTTTCCTACAGCAGGAATTCCTGGAGTGCTGGGACCAGCTCACGGCTCTTGGAGCTGGTTTGCATTGGCTTCAGTAGCCTTGCTTCTTCTCTGCACTTCTTATTGTATTCCTTTATTGATGTAATATATATCTGCAGCCCTTAATACGATTTTTCTCTTCTCCACTCTACAATTGTTTTGAAAGGCATACAAATGCCTTTACACAGTGAATCTTAATCATCCCAAAAGTCACCTTCCTTCCCCTCCTGAACCCACCAAGCCAACAGCCCTGTGTATGGGAAGTAGTCTGTGCTTAGAAAGTTATGGACCAATAAGAAGTCTAAAGTCCTTCTTCTACTGTAGAGTCAAAGCATCATCAAATGTGTTTGTTTTAGTGCTAAAAAGAATAAGGAGGTATGTAGCAAAACTTGTTGGTGTTATGTTCCCATCTAGGAAGCAAGAATTAAGTGTCAGCAGTGGTAAAAGACTATAAAGATAAAACATAACCACAATTCTCAATGTAACAACCTAGTTGAAAAGACAAAAACAAAAACAAAAAAAATACACAAAAGATTCTAGGCCAGCAGAATCAGGCACAGTAAGTGACAAGGTGCTATGTCCCCTGACTCAGCACAACAATGACTCTCCATCTGTGACTCAGCTGAACTTGTTTGCTCTTGGGGTTGGTTACACTGACTCCAAGTCACCCTTGGGCAAGCTCTTGTTTCTGTTATTCCAAGAGTACCTGTTCATGTACTGTTGCTCCCAAACCCGAGAGGTCAAATACTCCATCTCCATTATGCAACTGTATAACAGAACCTCCCATCCGTCTCAGTTGCCCAGCTGACCTCAGCACTATGCTCTTCACTGTTCATCTTGGCGTACATTGTGAACTCTTCTCCCCTGACTATGTGTTCCAGTAGAGGACTAAGTAACCCAAGAAAATATACTTCACAGGCTGGACCTGCAACAACTACTGATGAGGGTGACCAAGTGTCAGTGACCTTGCTATTGCAGGCTCAATCCCTGGATCTCAAAGACAGAATGAACACGGTCCCAACTCATTCCCCTAAGCCGCTGCTCAAGGCTGAAACTGCAGTGCAAAAACTTCTACTGTCATTGTATTATGAAATAAAAGGGAACTATGGGAAATTCCCTCTACACAAATGTTGCAGTAACCTTTGGATTAATTAAAGAGATATCTAATAATGAATGAAGATGGCCTTAATAAAAAGTCTAAGCCATCTTTTATATAAAATGTTTTCTCAGAGTCAAATGGCCTTGAATAGATATTTGCAAATTACTTTTTCCTTTCTTCTTGCATTGCAGCAGGGGCTTTAGATAAATGCTGTCATTTGCGTGCTTTCTCTCAACCCATGACCTAATTCCTCATAAAATATAAAAGACCCAAGGTCTGCCAGGGCATGACTTGCCCTGCTGCAGTGGAGGGCAGATGTCAGAGATGTTCCTTAGGAGAAGACACACAGCAGGGGCATTCCCTTCTGGCTTCCCTTGTTAGCGAAACATGAGTTGATTTATGACTAAGGGCATTAAATTAGGAGGATACTATAGAAGACATATTAGACACATTACTGAAACACAAAAATCTTCATGGAAATTTCCCTCTCTGAGTCATTCTTGAGCCAGTATATACCTGCCTCCTGTGATTAGTACAATCTCTTAAGGTTCTCCAGCCCAACAAATCATTGCTTCCTCTAAGTTATCCTGGAATTCTTAAAAGAATTGACAGTAAGTCCTTGTGGAAATAAGTGGGGGGCACTCTTCCATTAGCCACCAAGACTGAGTAAGGATACCAACCAAAGCTCTACACTTTCCATAGAAAGAACTCCACCTTCTTCCTCATGCCTTCTTCTTGTCTGTCATGAATAGTGATACAGAAGAAAGGTACAGGACCCCATTTGGATTCCCCCCTGCTGGGGAGCACGCCTCTGCAAAGTGAATTGATTCTTGTTTTACACTTGGTCCAATCAGTTTGCAGAAATTAAGTCTCAAAAAGACTCCTTTGTTCTTTCTCGCTCACTGATACAGGTATGCACAAACTTACACTGTCTGCATTTGAGAACCAGAGGAGCACTCATTCAGTAAGTTATCACGAATTGGAAACCATTCCTAGGATAGAGGGGGAAGCCAAGACAGAGTGCTGGCCTGTTTGTGTGTCGAGGCATGGGATGCACAGAGCTCCATTGCTGCATCTGAGAGTTAGGCAGTGCCCACACAGGTGGGGCTGGTGGGAGAGGATTGGATACAGGGCATAGTACCAGCACCACCTCCCTAGATCTCCCACACCTTCTGGCAAGCCATCCCTCAAAGACCCGCAGGGTTGTTCTTGTTGTTATTATTCGGGTTTTTTGTTTGTTTTGTTTTTTAGTCTCTACTGCCAACATTCCAGGTCTACAAATAGTTAGCACATTCCAAAATAGAAGCTTACGAATTGCAAAACACTTTAATCACTTGAAGACTTTTGTTTCAAAGCCCAGGCCTGGAATCCCCTTCCCACACTCCCCTTTCCCAAGATTCTAGTTTAATTGTCTGAGGAGTCAAGTCCTCCAGGAACTATAAAATGTGGCATAAATTGAGACAACCTGGAGGGAAGGCCTGGTCACAAGACCATCCCCTGCTCAAATGGCATAACCTAATGTAAACACCAATTTCCAAATGGATTTGGGAAGTAACTGAGACACTAATTCCTCACTATATCTAATCCCTAGTTCTGCTTACCTATTATGATTATTTGTGTTTCAACTTAAGCCCAAAACACACTGAAACTTTTTGTGATAAACAATGTGGTTTTTCTCCATTTACTGCTTTGATGGGAAGATGAATGCTGATGCAGCCAGCTGGAAAAGATACCACCCTATGAACACCAGGGTGTGTTCATTAAAACCTTATCCCTAATTCATTCATTTTTCCAAAACCCAAAATAAGCACCCTTGATTTCTAACCTTGTATGGCCTCCAGTTATTATAACTATTAAAAAGTATAAATAGTTGGCTGAAATTTTTTTTATTCTATTAAAAGAAATAAGCATATAATTTCTCCTAAAATATTAGCGAATAACACCCTGACTCAAAGCCTGCTCCAAGTGAGGACAAGGCCATTTTATCAGATTTTCCTCTTCCTCATAAAACATTCTGCTCCTTCAGAGCGTGTGATTTCATTACTGAAACCATAAACTATCTCACAGAGTGCTAGAAGAAGAATTAGCCATCATCTTTATTTATGATCGTTCTAGACAGAGAAGCTGGCAAGCATGAATATAGCCAAGGTCTGCATGGGCACACCAGCCAGACGGTAAAAACAGGGCTACTATGGATCACAGGCAGAATTTGATGGTCTCCTTCTGCCAGGGCTCCAGATCCCTTAGATATACTCAGAGAATTTTCTGAGCCTCTGAAGATCTAGAGCCTGTGCCTGGGTTTGCCTCTGCAGCTACAGTGCACAGACAAAACAGGGCTTGCTGCAGAAGAATACCAGCTGTGGACTTGTATTTTATCCCAATGCCATCTCTTGACCTGCTCTGGACCCAAGCCTAGAGGTTACAGACAGTCTCTATGAGGTACATATCCCCAGAGCAGGTGGCTATTTCTGGGAGACTAGTTCTCTTGAAGATCCCTTGTCTGGAAGTTTATAGAGTCTAGGCTGAACAGCACACCTGAGAAGCATCTGTGCTTTATAAAAAAGCATCCTTTCACATCCTCTTTCATTTTGTCAAGGTCTGCCAGAACCAAGCATTTTCGCTGATGAAAAACGTTATTGAAGGGCTGGAGAGATGGTTCAGTGGTTAAGAGCATTGCCTGCTCTTCCAAAGGTCCTGAGTTCAATTCCCAGCAACCACATGATGGCTCACAACCATCTGTAATGAGGTCTGGTGCCCTCTTCTGGCCTGCAGACATACACACAGACAGAATATTGTATACATATAAATAAATAAATATTTTAAAAATGTTATTGAAGTCTTAAAATTTGCCTATTCACGTGGTCTCTGGGCTTTAAATGTATTCACTCATTCATTCATTTACGGTGCTAGATATTGAGACAACAGGAATGTCCCAGGCCAACAGAGGGCTCTTGTCGCAGAGCAAGGACTACGAGAAAGTTCCCTTTGGTGAAGTTCTGGATGCTGTGGGAGAGCCAGGGCAAGACGGAGAGAGGGCTGAGGGAATGGGCAAATCCATATATAATAAAAGCTCAGGGGTTAGAAGGGTCTAACCCATTCCATAGCAAACACTCACATCAGAAGTGTTGGCCTTTCCATGCCAACCACTTGTAGTCATGAAGAGTTATGGTTGAGAGCCTTAATCCTTGCTCTACTGAGTTTTTAAGACAATGTTTATTCAGTAGATACAGCGTGTCTTATCTGACAATACTACTTCTGCCCTCAGAAGACTAGATGTATGTAGTATTGTCAGATAAGACACGCAGCTAAACCTGAATTTTCATAACCAATGATAATCCTACAGCACAAATGTGTCTCCAATGTTGCATGGGATATATTTATACTAAAACTTTTCTGTTGTCTATCTGGAATTCTAATTTAACCGGGTGTACTGTATTTTTATTTGCTAAACCTGGCAGCCCTACATCGAGAATATGACCACAAACTTGATCACTCTCACTGGAAAATCAACTGGGAAAAGCAGAGATAAGATTACAAAAGCAGACATCAATGGTAAAAGCATAAAAAATGCAGCTCACAGGGAACAGGAAAAAAAAAAAAGACTCCACCAGGCCAAGCCAAGTCTCGCCTTTGAATTTTAAATAATTAAATCCCTCTGTAACAACAGAGAAGGCTCTGTAACAACAATTAGAAAGTTCAAGATGGTAGAGTAAGGGTCCCAGGCATGAGCCCCAGTGCAGCTAGTGTCCATCTGTTTGGGCTATGATCCCGACAGCAAGAGAAAGGTGTCCAGCAGTCACGGAGCCTCAAGGCCACCTATTCCAAACTCACACGCAATGAAGTTACTCACCACATCTGAAAATTCTATAGGGAATAAAGAAGCAGGTAAGAAGCATGTGAGAACACACATGGCGGTGTTCCTGTATTCAATCACAGTGCAGTTCTGTGCTCTTGTATCTAGACGAATCTCTGTCTGATTAAAGAGAAAAAAATGGGTAAGATCAACACATTAACTAAGAAAGGTGTTGTAGGCAGAGGCTTGTTTGTGCCTGGCTGCTCAGCCCCGAAAAAATCACTCAGAAACCATATTATTTGAATCACTGCTTGGCCAATCACTGAAATATATTGCCTGCTATTTCCTAGATCTAATATTAACCCATTTCCAGTATTTTATATTTTATCATGAGGTGTGTGGCCTACCAGCATGGTTCCAGCTGGCAGCTCACGTCTTTTCTCTCTGACAGCTACATGGCGTCTCCCTGACTCTGACTTCTTCCTCCCAGCATTCAGTTTAGTTTTCCCCACCTAGCTCTGTTCTGTCCTGCTATAGGAACAAAGAAGTTTCTTTATTCATTAACCAATAAAAGCAACTCATATACAGAAGGATTTCATACATCAGAAAGGGAAAGTAAGTTCACTGGAAACACCAACAATAAAAAAAAAACTGAAAATGCATAGGAGAGATTTTTGCTACTCTCTTAATCTTGATCTGAAGAACAATGGTTGTTAATGAAGAAATTGAGGAGAGGATTTATAATTTTAATTTCTAGACAAGATTGTAGCTAATCCAAGCCATTAATATTGCCATAAGATTGACTTTAAGGGTGTGTGTGTGTGTGTGTGTGTGTGTGTAAAAGAGAGAGATTGGAAGGGATGCAATGTTCTGATGATGATGATGATAATAATGATGATGGGTAGGAGAAAGAAAAAGCTTAAAAGGTCAATATTAGAGACACAAACAAAAGATTAAGGAAAGAATATTTTTATTCTGTTGCAAAATGCCATAAATTATTGACTTTAAGTAGAAACACACTAAACTTGAGAGCAGAGGAAAGCAAAACCAATAAATTACCAAGGATTGTAGCAAATGCCAGATATTTAAAAAGTTCCACAAACTAGTCATCTGCTTTCATCTGCAAGAGAAAAAAAGACATATACAAAATACAAAACACAAAAACAAGAAACACCAGAGACAAAGTCGGCTTCCTCACACCCAAGTCTCCCTACACAGACCCTGGGGCATCCACAGTGACCAACTGCACACAGACCCTGGGCATCCACAGTGACCAACTGCACACAGACCCTGGGGTATCCACAGTGACCAGCTGGACACAGACTCTGGGCATCCACAATGACCAACTGGACACAGACCCTGGGCATCCACAGTGACCAACTGCACACAGACCCTGGGCATCCACAGTGACCAACTGCACACAGACCCTTGGCATCCACAGTGGTCAACTGGACACAGACCCTGTGGTATCCACAGTGACCCACTGGTCTTTGTTCTTTGCATTCGATCTAAACCCAAGATTATTGTGGTTTGACATCCATCTTTGAAACAACTAAAGTTAAAATGCCCAGAAAACAACTGGATCTTGGTTTATTTGAACTGCTATAACAAAACACTTCAGACTGAGTAAACAGAAAATGAGTATTCCCAGTTTGGGAATCTGGAAGTTCAAGTGCAAGGCATCAGCAAATCTGGGATCCAGCAAGGGATAGTGTTCCATAGAGGAGACTTTTCAGATGGCGGAAACAGCAAACAAGTCTTCTTAGGTCTCTAGTTCTAGTATTCTATTATTTATTGATGTTATTGTTGCTTATGTGTTTTTGAGACGGAATATTATTATGGAGTCCAGTTTGACCACAAATTTGTAATCCTCCTTCATAAGACTCTCAAGTGCATAGTCCCAAACCTGCCTCCTCTGGCCTTTTATAAAGACACTAATCCCATTTGTGAGGACTCCATCTTCATGATCTTGGCACCTCCTAAAGAACCCACCTCTTCATATTATTGTATTAGCTATATGGCATCAACATATATACTAGGGGAGATGAAAGTATTCAGAACATTCCATCCCTTCCAATCTCTCACTTGATTCAGTGATTCAGCCTTCTCTGTCTCCAGCAAACCTATGTCTATTCCCCCATTCCAGAATGAAATCGGTCATTTCTTCCCAGAAGAAAACAGAATAACAAGTGGACCATGCAGGTTGATCTTTCTACCTCATTCTTTACATTATACTAAAATAAATATTTTTTACTCATGAGGTTCAAAATGTGTACCCAAACTTTTTGTGGCTTTAGTTGCAGAACTAGACAGTGAATGCAGCCACCTACATGTTAGATTAAAATGTATATTTTTATAAATTTGAATACACAGTCATGTCTCCCTTTTTATAGCTGAATGTCTGTGGATGAAAGCCCACAGATCAAAAGCATAGTTAGGAAGGGATAGAGAGATGATTCCACAGTAAAGCACTTGGCACAGGAGTACAAAGATTGGAGTTCAGATTCCCAGCATCCACATAGATACCAGGCAGACATGGATATTACAGATCCATATATAAAGAACTTTTATATGGATTCTTGTAGTTGATTCTGGAACACTTATATCTTGTAGATAATAAGGTACAGTTTTACATTATCTTTTTATGATTAAAAACTAGTGTTTTTGACTGAGGCTACCAACCCAGAGTAGTGAGGGCCTGACTAGAGGGCAGGCCTCAAGGTCCCCGCCAGGGAAAGCGGGCCCCTGCTGCTGGGGCTGCAGTCTCTGCTGTGATCTCCTGGACCTGCTCTGCCTGCGCCCTACTTCCCTTTGTCCCTGGCTCATTGGGGCATCCAGGAGTTCCTGTGTAGGTGCCGAGAAGTTTCATCGGGACGGGTGAGTGTGTGCTATCCTGGGGCAGACGGTCCCGGTAGAGAGCACAAACGCCCCTCCCCCAGCTCCTGCTGCAAAGCTTTCTCTCCTACACACCCGCCCCCACCCCCACCCCCAAGCCTGCCTTGTCTGCAAGGTCCTTAGCTGTGGAACAGTTTCCTGCCCTTTCACTAAGGCTACCAGCCCAGACCAGTGAGTGCCTGACTAGAGGGCAGGCCTCAAGGTCCCCGCCAGGGGAAGCAGGCCCCTGCTGCTGGGGTTTCAGTCTCTGCTTGTGATCTCCTGGACCTGCTCTCCCTGCCCCCTATTTCCCTTGGTCCCTGGCTCATTGGGGCCACCAGGAATCCCTGCATAGGTGCTGAGAAGTCCCATCTGGATGGGTGAGTGTGTGCTATCCTGGGGCGCACTGTCCCGGTAGAGAGCACAAACGCCCCCCCCCCCAGCTCCTGCTGCAAGGCTTTCTTTCCTACACACCCGCCCCCCACCCCCACCCCCAAGCCTGCCTTGTCTGCAAGGTCCTTTACTGTGGAACAGTTTCCTGCCCTTTCACTGAGGCTACCAACCCAGAGTAGTGAGGGCCTGACTAGAGGGCAGGCCTCAAGGTCCCCGCCAGGGAAAGCGGGCCCCCGCTGCTGGGGCTGCAGTCTCTGCTGTGATCTCCTGGACCTGCTCTGCCTGCGCCCTACTTCCCTTTGTCCCTGGCTCATTGGGGCATCCAGGAGTTCCTGTGTAGGTGCCGAGAAGTTTCATCGGGACGGGTGAGTGTGTGCTATCCTGGGGCAGACGGTCCCGGTAGAGAGCACAAACACCCCTCCCCCAGCTCCTGCTGCAAGGCTTTCTCTCCTACACACCCGCCCCCACCCCCACCCCCAAGCCTGCCTTGTCTGCAAGGTCCTTAGCTGTGGAACAGTTTCCTGCCCTTTCACTAAGGCTACCAGCCCAGACCAGTGAGTGCCTGACTAGAGGGCAGGCCTCAAGGTCCCCGCCAGGGAAAGCGGGCCCCTGCTGCTGGGGCTGCAGTCTCTGCTGTGATCTCCTGGACCTGCTCTGCCTGCGCCCTACTTCCCTTAGTCCCTGGCTCATTGGGGCATCCAGGAGTTCCTGTGTAGGTGCCAGAAGTTTCATCGGGACGGGAAAAGATGGGCAGGCGCCAATGCAAGAATTCCCCCAACAACTTGAAAGGCAACGTGACATCACCAGGATCCAGGAATCCCGAAATGAGAAGTGTACACCCTAATCCAGAAGAATTAGAAGAATTCGACTCAAAAGTGAATTTTATGAAAATAATAGAGGACCTTAAACAGGAGGTGAAAAACTGCCACAACCAATTAGAGATTACAAACAAAAAGGTAGAGGAAATGAATAAATCTCTCAAAGATACCCAAGAAAACCAAGAGAAACAAGAAAAAGTAATCAAACAGGTAAGGGAAACGGTTCAAGACTTGAAGAATGAAGTGGAAGTAATAAAGAAAACACAAACCGAGGGAAGGATGGAGATGGAAAATTTGAATAAACGAACAGGAACTACAGAGACAAGTACCACCAACAGATTACAAGAGATAGAAGAAAGAATCTCAGACACTGAAGATACCATAGAGAAAATAAACACTCTCATCAAAGAAAACAGCATAACCAACAAATTCTCATCACAAAACATTCAGGAAATCTGGGACACAATAAAAAGACCAAACCTAAGAATAATAGGGATAGAAGAAGGAGAAGACCTACAGCTCAATGGTCCAGAAAATATATTTAATAAAATTATAGAAGAAAACTTTCCCAACCTTAAGAAAGATATTCCTTTGAAGGTCCAAGAAGCATACAGAACACCAAATCGACTGGATCAAAAAAAAACATCTCCTCGTCATATAATAATCAAAACACAAAACATACAGAATAAAGAAAGAATATTAAGAGCTGCAAAGGAAAAAGGTCAAGTTACCTATAAAGGTAAACCTATCAGACTTACACCTGATTTCTCTATGGAAACCATGAAAGCCAGAAGGTCCTGGATAGATATACTGCAGAAACTACGAGACCATGGATGCAAGCCCAGACTTCTATACCCAGCCAAGCTTTCGTTCACTATAAATGGAGAAAACAAAATTTTCCAGGATAAAAACAAATTTAAACAATACGTAGCCACAAATCCAGCCCTTCAGAAAGTAATTGAAGGAAAATCACAAACCAAGGAGTCCAACAATGCCCACAATAACTCAGACATCTAATGACCCTTCACCAGCACAACTTGAAGAAGGGAAACACACAAACTCTACTACCAAAGGAAAGAAGGAAAGAAAGGAAAAATGACTGGAGTTAACAACCACTGGTCATTAATATCACTTAATATCAATGGACTCAACTCACCTATAAAGAGGCACAGGCTAAGAGATTGGATACGAAAACAGGATCCAACATTCTGCTGCTTACAAGAAACACACCTCAACCACAAAGACAGACATCTACTCAGAGTAAAGGGCTGGGAAAAGGTTTATCAAGCAAACGGACCTAAGAAACAAGCAGGTGTGGCCATACTAATTTCTAAGAAAGTTGACTTCAAACTAAAATCAATCAAAAGAGATGGAGATGGACATTTTTTACTCATAACAGGAACAATTCACCAGGATGAAGTCTCAATCCTGAATATCTATGCCCCTAATATAAAAGCACCCACTTATGTAAAAGAAACGTTACTAAAACTCAAGGCAGTCATCAAACCACACACACTAATAGTAGGAGATTTCAACACTCCTCTCTCACCAATGGACAGGTCAATCAGACAGAAACCTAACAGAGAAATAAGAGGATTAAGGGAGGTAATGAATCAAATGGACTTAACAGACATCTATAGAACATTCCACTCAAATAAGAAAGAATATACCTTCTTCTCTGCAGCTCATGGAACCTTCTCGAAAATAGACCACATACTCGGTAACAAAGCAAACTTACACAGTTACAAAAAAATATCGGTAACCACCTGTGTCTTATCAGATCACCATGGATTAAAGTTAGAATTCAACAACAATGCTATCCCCAGAAAGCCTATGAACTCATGGAAATTGGACAGTCAACTACTGAACCACACCTGGATCAAGGAAGAAATAAAGAAAGAAATTAAAGTCTTTCTTGAATTCAATGAAAACGAAGACTCATCATACTCAAACCTATGGGACACTATGAAAGCAGTGCTAAGAGGAAAGTTCATAGCATTAAGTGCCCACATAAAGAAAACGGAGAAAGCACACATTGGAGACCTAATAGCCCACCTTAAAGCTTTAGAAAGAAAAGAAGCAGACTCACCTAGGAGAAGTAGAAGACTGGAAATAATCAAATTGAGGGCTGAAATCAACAAAATAGAAACACAGAAAACAATCCAAAGAATCAATGAAACAAAAAGCTGGTTCTTGGAGAAAATCAATAAGATTGATAAACCCCTATCCAAACTAATCAAACGGCGGAGAGAGAATACGCAAATTAACAAAATCAGAAACGAAAAGGGAGACATAACCACAGACACAGACGAAATTCAGAGAATCATTAGATCTTACTACAAAAACCTGTATGCCACAAAATTGGAAAATGTAAAAGAAATGGACACTTTTTTAGATAAGTACCATATACCAAAGTTAAACCAGGACCAGGTGAACAATCTAAATAGACCCGTTAGTCGCGAAGAATTAGAAGTTGTTATAAAAAACCTTCCCACCAAAAAAAGCCCAGGTCCAGACGGCTTTAATGCAGAATTCTACCAGAACTTCCAAGAAGACCTAATACCTATACTCCTTAATGTATTTCACAATATTGAAACAGAGAAGTCATTGCCAAATTCCTTTTATGAAGCTGAAGTTACTCTGATACCAAAACCACACAAAGACACAACCAAGAAAGAGAACTACAGGCCAATCTCACTCATGAACATCGACGCAAAAATACTCAATAAAATACTGGCAAACCGAATCCAAGAACACATTAGAAAAATTATCCATTATGATCAAGTAGGCTTCATCCCAGAGATGCAGGGCTGGTTCAACATACGAAAATCTATCAATGTAATCCATCATATAAATAATCTGAAAGAAAAAA
The DNA here is from genome assembly GCF_950005125.1 of Chionomys nivalis. NCBI lineage: Eukaryota > Metazoa > Chordata > Mammalia > Rodentia > Cricetidae > Chionomys > Chionomys nivalis. Next base: position 57,491,844 of record NC_080088.1, on the reverse strand, counting down.
ACCATATGATCATTTCATTAGATGCGGAAAAAGCATTTGACAAAATTCAACATCCCTTTATGATAAAGGTCTTAGAGAGATTAGGAATACAAGGGTCGTTCCTAAATATAATAAAAGCTATTTATAGCAAGCCGTCAGCTAACATCAAATTAAATGGAGAGAAACTCAAAGCTATTCCACTAAAATCAGGAACACGACAAGGTTGTCCACTCTCTCCATACCTCTTTAATATAGTGCTTGAAATTCTAGCAATAGCAATAAGACAACATAAGGGGATCAAAGGGATTCAAATCGGAAAGGAAGAAGTTAAACTTTCATTATTTGCAGACGATATGATAGTGTACATAAGCGACCCCAAAAACTCCAGCAAAGAACTCCTTCAGCTGATAAACACCTTTAGTAGCGTTGCAGGATACAAGATCAATTCCAAAAAATCAGTTGCCCTCCTATACACAAAGGATAAGGAAGCAGAGATGGAAATCAGAGAAGCATCACCCTTCACGATAGCCACAAATAGCATAAAATATCTTGGGGTAACCCTAACCAAGGAAGTAAAGGATCTATTTGACAAGAACTTTAAGTCAATGAAGAAAGAAATTGAGGAGGATACCAGAAAATGGAAGGATCTCCCTTGCTCTTGGATAGGGAGGATCAACATAGTAAAAATGGCAATTCTACCAAGGGCAATTTATAGATTCAATGCAATCCCCATTAAAATCCCATCAAAATTCTTCACAGATCTTGAGAGGACAATAATCAACTTTATATGGAGAAACAAAAAACCCAGGATAGCCAAAACAATCTTATATAATAAAGGATCGTCTGGAGGCATTACCATCCCTGACCTCAAACTCTATTACAGAGCCTCAGTATTGAAAACAGCTTGGTATTGGCATAAAAACAGAGAAGTCGATCAATGGAACCGAGTAGAAGACCCTGATTTTAACCCACAAACTTATGAACACCTAATTTTTGATAAAGGAGCTAAAAGTATTCAATGGAAAAAAGAGAGCATCTTCAACAAATGGTGCTGGCAGAACTGGTTGTCAACGTGTAGAAGAATGAAAATAGATCCATATCTATCACCATGCACAAAACTCAAGTCCAAATGGATTAAAGACCTCAATATTAGTCTGAACACACTGAACCTGATAGAAGAAAAAGTTGGAAGTACTCTACAACATATGGGTACAGGAGATCACTTCCTACGTTTATCCCCAGCAGCACAGACATTAAGGGCAACATTGAATAAATGGGACCTCCTGAAACTGAGTAGCTTCTGTAAAGCAAAGGACACTGTCACTAAGACAAAAAGGCAACCCACTGACTGGGAGAAGATCTTCACCAACCCTGCAACAGACAAAGGTCTGATCACCAAAATATATAAAGAACTCAAGAAACTAAACTTTAAAATGCTAATGAACCCAATAAAAAAATGGGGCACTGATCTGAACAGAGAATTCTCAACAGAAGAAATTCAAATGGCCAAAAGACACCTAAGGTCATGCTCAACCTCCTTAGCGATAAGGGAAATGCAAATTAAAACAACTTTGAGATACCATCTTACACCTGTCAGAATGGCTAAAATCAAAAACACCAATGATAGCCTTTGCTGGAGAGGTTGTGGAGAAAGAGGCACACTCATTCATTGCTGGTGGGAATGCAAACTTGTGCAACCACTTTGGAAATCAGTGTGGCGATTTCTCAGGAAATTAGGGATCAACCTACCCCAAGATCCAGTAATACCACTATTGGGAATATACCCAAGAGATGCCACATCAAATGACAAAAGTATCTGTTCAACTATGTTCATAGCAGCATTGTTTGTAATAGCCAAAACCTGGAAACAACCTAGATGCCCTTCAATGGAGGAATGGATGAAGAAAGTGTGGAATATATACATATTAGAGTACTACTCAGCAGTAAAAAACAATGACTTCTCGAATTTTGCGTGCAAATGGATGGAAATAGAAAACACTATCCTGAGTGAGGTATCCCAGACCCAAAAAGAGGAACATGGGATGTACTCACTCATAATCGGTTTCTAGCCATAAGTAAAAGACATTAAGCATATAATGTGCGATCCTATAGAAGTTAAATAAGAAAGTGAACCCAAAGAAAATCATATAGTCATCCGCATGGAGAGGGGGAAGTAGACAAGATTGCAGGGCAAAAAATGGGAACTTGCGGGTGAGGTGGCATGGGGCAAAGGGGAAATGGGATGAGAAATATGAGAAGGGGAGGATGGGAGGAGCTCGGGGGATTGGGATGGTTGGGATATAGGAAGGATGGATACGGGAGCAGCGAAGTATATATCCTATCTAAGGGAGCCATCTTAGGGTTGGCAAGAGACTTGACTCTAGAGGGGTTCGCAGGTGTCCAGGAATATGTCCCCAGCTGGTACCTTGGGCAACTAAGGAGAGGGAACCTGAAATGACCCTATCCTATACTGATGAATATCTTGCATATCACCTTAGAACCTTCATCTGGCGATGGATCAAGGTAGAGACAGAGTCTCAATTTGGAGCAACGGTCTGAGCTCTTAAGGTCCAAATGAGGAGCAGAAGGAGGGAGAACAAGAGCAAAAAATCAGGACCACGAGGGATGCACCCACCCACTGTGACAGTGGAACTGATTTATTAGGAGCCCACCAAGGCCAGCTGGTCTGGGACTGAATAAGCATGGGTTGATTCCGGACTCTCTGAGCATGGCGGTCAACGAAGACTGATGAGAAGCCAAGGACAATGGCACTAGGTTTCAATCCTAATACATGAACTGGCTTTGTGGGAGCTTAGCCTGTTTAGAAGCTCACCTTCCTGGACGTAGATAGAAGACCTTCGTCTTCCCGCAGGGCAGAGAATTTGGACTGCTCTTCAGTATCGAGAGGGAGGGGGAATGGTGTGGGGGGAGGAGAAGAGGAGTGGGGATAGGGGGAGGGGAGTGGGGGGAGGGGGCAATATTTGGGAGGAGGGGAGGGAAATGGGAAACGGGGAGCAGGTGGAAATTTTAATTAAAAAAGAATAAAAAATAAAAAAAAAAAAAAAAAAAAAAAAAAAAAACAAATTTTCCCTAAACTTTCTTATAAAATTTTCCATTAAAAAAAAATTTACAAAACGCAAAAAAAAAAAAAAAAAAAAAAAAAAAAAAAAAAAAAACTAGTGTTTTTTTCAGAGAAAATGTAATCAAGAAAAGTGGAAGCTTCATCTCTACCAACTAGTTTTCTTAGAGTTATTTCTCCTTCATAAAAATTATTTAGCAAAATCAAGTCAATTCATAATAACAATTTACATAATAAGCCAAAAGAAGAACCAATTTTTATTCCAAGTTGTACAGAGGACTCTGCTGTTTTCTTTGAATGCCATGAGCTGCAGGTATGGACTACACCATAAATGAACTCCACAGTGTGCTAAGCAGGAAAAAGCCCAAGCTAAGGGCCATGTAATTATGATTCCATTTCTGTTAAGCTCAAGAACAAGCTGCACTAATTGAGAACACCACAAGGGCAATTACCTACAGGATCAGAAATGTAGCATCAACTGCAAACCAGCCTGAGAGAGGTGTCTGGGTCCTGGAGATTCTCGACAATTAAGTCGGGTTCAGAGAGATGAATATCACATATTTACCCTCATTTGCGGATCATATGTCTCATCTAAATGCATAAGCTTGTGTATATATGATATAAAACTAGAGGAGAATCTGACTAGGGGAATCTAGGAGACTTTTGGCCAGAATGGGTAGGAATGAAAATAGGAGGGGACAGGGCAGGGAATTTGGACTGCTCTTCAGTATCGAGAGGGAGGGGGAATGGAGTGGGGGGAGGAGAAGAGGAGTGGGGATAGGGGGAGGGAAGTGGGGGGAGGGGCAATATTTGGGAGGAGGGGAGGGAAATGGGAAACGGGGAGCAGGTGGAAATTTTAATTAAAAAAGAATAAAAAAAAAAGAAAATAGGAGGGGATAGGAGGATAGGAAAAACCATTTATTTTCAAAGTATGGTATGGAAAACTCTTTATGAAACCCTGCACTATGTGCAATGAATATCATCAGCAGAAAAACCGGTAATGCATAATGTAAACAGCGAAGACTTACATTTTCATTTTCTAGGGCTAGCATAAAAACACACCACAAAATAGGTATTTTAAAATACTTGCAATTTATCTAGAGGCTAGAAATCCAAAATCAAAGTACCAGTCAGGCCAGACCTTCCTCCCTCCCTGCTTATTCTCTGTGATTTGCTAACAGTCTGATTCTTGGTGGACAGCTGCAACATTCCAACCCCTCCGTCTTCATACGGCCTCACTCCCATGAGGACTCCAGTCACATCGGTTCCACAGAACCTCACCTAATTCTGTGTTCACCAATAAGGTCAGAGTACAAAGTAGTATGGTGAGCTAGAGATTTGTCATGTACTTTGGGGGAATAGAATTCAATTCATAATATTTTATAATCGTGTTCCTAAGTTTTCTCTCAAAACTTTGAATTCTACAAAGGAAACCAGAAAACAAATATCACTTTATTTTCCTAGACTTTAACAAATAGGGTATTAAAATAGAAACAGGAAAGGGAAACAGGAAAGGGAAACAGGAAATAGGGTATTAAAATAGAAACAGGAAAGGGAAACAGGAAAGGGGCCTGTTAAAGTGGGTGGAGACAAGAGGGAGAAGCTGGGGGTGGATATAATCCAAGCAAGTCTGTGAAATTCTCATCACTAAACTCATCTTGTACAATAAATACACGTTAATAAAGGATTCTAAAGCACACAAAAGGCCAGAAAGTGGTGTCTTGGGAGGCTTTTCCGTCTGGGTCAACACAGAATGGATTCTGCTTGCAAGGATTATCGTCAAGACTGCAGGCTGGTTCTTAGTTTCCAACGAGGAAAGAGGAACAAAGACACTTGGAAAAACTGACACAGTGGAAACTTAGGCGACCAACAGATAGCTCGCCCGAGCGGCAAGGTGGCGCGCAACTTCTCACTCAGCTGCGCCGTGCTTCCTGTGTTCTCAGTGTCCCGCCAGCTGGCCACCTAAGGAAAGCTTTTGGCGGGTCAGAAAATAGAATTTAAAATGATCTTCCTGATTTTTGTGCTCCAAAGTGGGAAGATGAGGGACAGAGCTCCAGTGCCTTGGGCAAAAATTTGGAAGGAGGATATTGCTTCGGCCTATTAAATGTAAGAAGGAGACCTTCAGCCCTGGATGAATGGAAAACAAGAGCGAGGGCCTGCTTTCTAATCTACGGCAGAATTGCATGTGTACGGGAGAGAACTGGAGCAGAAAGGAATACGACAGTCTCGTGAGTGTTTCTGTGTCAAAGATACAGCCTGTGGCCACGCGGAGCAGGCGGTGCTGAAGAACCCCACAAAAAACAAGGCCCATGAGCTCCTTACTCAGTTCACAACCCAAAAGAGAAATCTACGACTTATTAAACTAACAATCTCATCTTAAAATGTTTGTCCTATTTATAAAGCATTTCAAATAAATAAATAAAAAGGCACAAATCAGAAAAAAAAATTCAGCCTTTATCAGAAAAGACTTTCTAAGTTTAGTCTTAAAGGCATCAAATAGGATCAAAAGTGAATCTGTTTTGTGCTGAAACAAAATGTCTGAAGTGGGATACTTTATAAAGACGAGGGATTGATTAGCTCGGGGGGGTTGGAGGTCAAAATTTCAGTATGGAATCTAACAAGAATTAGAGAGTGCAAGCATGTGTGAACAACGCTTACACAAACTAATACTGTCCTTTGGAGACGGGGCTTCCCCGTGGCCATTTGTTTGGTTCACCGTTAGTAGTTCCGCACCGTTAAGTATCTCAGCACCATTAAATATTTCTGTCTCTCACCAGGCTTTTTAAAGCTGTGATCCAAAAGCTGGGAAATCTGACCTGACGAAGAAGGCTTTTCTCTGGTGTGTGAATGTATTCATTTCTACGATATTTATTGAGAATGCATATGATGAAAACCAACGTGTCAGATTTTGTTACAGTTTCCATCCTACCGAGATGAGCAGAACTGGGCAGAGTCTATAAACGCCGGGACACACGGTCATCGGATGAGATTAAGGAGACTTTGGCAAGCTGGGAGCAGCAGTCATCTGGAAACTGTCCTTGCTTCTGGCAGCACAGGAATCGGCTTCAGGAAAATTGATTGTTGTGTGAGTGCAGGTCCATCCTGAGCCAAGGAAGACCTCACTCATCTGCTGATGATAATGAGAGCGGAGTGATTCCCTGGGCTGAAGAGGAGCATTTCCTGGGATTGGGTTTCCTTTAGCTGCCCTCCTTACAGCGCGATTTGCTGTCTGCAGCTCCCTGTACTCTCCCTATGTGGCCCTCTCTGTCCTGAGCACACGTGTGCTATTCCCTAGATGTCAAGATTAATTTCAATAGACAACCTTCTTTTTTTTTCATGTTTGTCGATTCTGTTAGTTCCATCTTGTGCCTTGCATCTTAAATTAATTCATCAGCAGACAAACATTTTGGCCAGAGTAAGAAGGGGAATATTCCATTTCTAAATAGCAGGAAATCGTTACAAAGAAATAAATGTGATTTCCATTTGCTGGGGACACTCCACCGTGCTCACAGTGGATTTAAAGTCCCCCACCCCATGCACTCAGTTTTGAAAATGAAAAATAAGTAAGCTGCTCTTACTTATTCTTAGTTGAGAATAGGTATGTGGCCCCCGTAACTTTGGTTGAAAGTAAATCATGAAAAAGCAATAGAAATTTAGTCTTTCAAGGTTTGTAGGGCAATCTGACAGCATCTAATAAGATATGGATGTAGAAGAAGAGGAGGGGTGAATCATGTTCATGTATGAAGTCCTCAAGCAATTAATAAAAATATGCTTTTAACAAATTTCTTGGGGAGTTATATTCTATTTTTTACAAGAGAGAAATATGGTTTGGGGTGCGGCATAGGTTGAACAGCGTCTCCTCCCAAGTCGTTGCTGTAACTCCTACTCAATGTAATTGGATGAAGGGCCTTTAGAGAAGTTAAACAAAACAAAGCTAAATGAGACTAGAAGGCCCTCACCCTGTACTCACAATGAAGACGGCAGCCTAAAAGCAAAGCATGGCACCACCAGAACCAGTGCTGTTGACACATTGATTCTGCACTCCTAGACTCCAGAATAGGAGGGAAAAAATTCATTGTTGAAGACTTTACATCCATGGTATTTTATTAGGGCAGTCCTATCAGATCAATACAAGGTAATATTAAGCTCATGCTAAAAGGAGACCTGGCAATTCTCTTGGAGAACAATTATCTTTACTTGTAAGTTTTTATTAATAAAATAATTTTTAATTAATTTTATTTATTTATTTTTTACATACCAATCCCAGTTCCCCTCCCTCCCCTCCTCTCCTCTCACTCCCTCTCATTCCCCCGCCCCACTCCCCATCTGCTCCTCAGACAGGGTAAGGCCTCCCCTAGGAAGTCAACTAAGTCTGTCCCATCACCTCTTTGGGACAGGACTAAGCCCCCGCCCTCACCCCCACCCCATGTCTTCACTGAGCAAGGTATTTCTCCATAGAGAATGAGTTTCACAAAGTCATTTCATGCATTAGAGTTAGATCCTCGTCCCACTGCCCGTGGCCCCATATACTGCCCAAGCCACACCATTGTCACCTGTATTCAGGGGTCCTAGTTCAGTCCTATGGAGGTTCCCCAGCTGTCAGTCCTGAGTCAGTGATGGCCCACTAGCTCGGGTCAGCTGTTGCTGTGGACTTCCCCCATCGTGGTCTTGACCCCTTTGTTCATATTATTGCTCCTCCATCACTTCATTTGTACTCTGGGAGCTTGGCCCAGTGGTTGGTTGTGGATCTCTGCATCTGCTTCCATTTGTTTCTGGAAGAGGGTTCTAGTTTCTCTGGGGTTGTGGAATGTAGGTTGGTTATCCTTTGCTTTATGTCTAAAAGCCACTTATGAGTGAACACATGCTATATTTGTCTTTCTGGGTCTTGGTTACCTCACTCAGGATAGTTTTTTTCTAGTTCTGTCCATTTGCATGCAAATTTCAAGATGTCATTGATTTTTATAGCTGTGTAGTACTCCATTGTGTAAATGTACCACATTTTCTTTATCCATTCTTCGGTTGAGGGGCATCTAGGTTGTTTGCAGGTCCTGGGTATTATAAATAGTGCTGCTATGAACATAGTTGAACAAATGTCTTTGTGGTGTGAGTATGCCTCCTTTGGGCATAAGTCCAAAAGTAGTATTTCTGAGTCTTGAGGTAGATTGATTCCTAATTTTCTGAGAAATCATCATACTGATTTCCACAGTAGCTGTACAAGTTTGCACTCCCACCAGCAATGGAGGAGTGTTCTCCTTACTCCACATCCTCTCCAGCATAAGCAATCATCAGTGTTTTTTATCTTAGCCATTCTGTGATATGTAAGATTATATCTCAGAGTTTTGATTTGTATTTCTCTGATGACTAAGGTGTTGAGCATTTCCTTAAATGTCTTTCAATCATTTGAGATTCTTCTGTTGAGAATTCTGTCTAGATCTGTACCTCATTTTTTAATTAGATTATTTGATAGTTTGATGTCTAGTTTCTTGAGTTCTTTGTATATTTTAGAGATCATCCCTCTGTGCAATGTGGGGTTGGTAAAGATCTTTTTCTATTCTGTAGACAATCATTTTGTTTTGTTGACCGTGTTCTTTGCTTTACAAAATCTTCTCAGTTTCAGGAGTTCCCATTTATTAATTGTAGCTCTCAGTTTCTGTGTTATTGCTGTTATATTTAGGAAGTGGCATTCTGTAACAATCCGTTCAAGGTTAATTACCACTTTCTCTTCTATGAGGTTCAATGTGGATGGATTTATGTGGAGGTCTTTAATCCATTTGGACTTGAATTTTGGATATGGTGATAGATATGCATTCTTCTACATGTAGACATCAGTCATACCAGCACCATTTGTTGAAGATGTTTTCTTTTTTTCCATTTTATAGATTTGGCTTCATTGTCAAAAGTCAGGTGGGTGGGTTAATATCTGGGTCTTCAACTCAATTTCATTTGTCCATTTACTTATACCTTCTTGAACTCCACTTTGAAATTCAGAGCCTTTGAGCGGAATACTCAGAGACCCAAAGTTGATTTAAAAAAAAAAGAAAAGAAGCCAGGCGATGGTGGTGCACGCCTTTAATCCCAGCACTCGGGAGGCAGAGGCAGGCGGATCTCTGGGAGTTCGAGGCCAGCCTGGTCTACAAGAGCTAGTTCCAGGACAGGCACCAAAGCTACAGAGAAACTCTGTCTCAAAAAAACCTTAAGACACAAACATCCACAGCCAGCCCTGCTACTGTCAGCCACTGTCTCGGTGTCACCACCACTGCTTTCTAATACAAAAGGACGGGTAGGAGGATAGGTTTTCAGAATCTGACTCTGCCTGTAATGAATGAGTTAGCTTCTTTTTACCCCTTCATGGAAGGGAAAATACCTTGAGACGATGTTTGTAAAATACGAATTTATCCTTTCATGTTGGAGTCTTTATGCTGCGGTCTGTGGCACCCTGGGTATCTTCAAACACTTTCCAGTGGTTCTGAACATCAAAACTGTTCCTAATGAGTCTTAAGACACCATGAGGGAACAAAAGCAAGAGAGAATGTATCTTCCATGACTGGCCACAAACCAGGGATCAGCAAATAACTTATTAACAGTCACAGTGTTCTTCATTTCCACACTTCTGGAAAAGTGGGGAAGAACCCAAAGAATTCCTTTATGAATTAGAATTAGCAAAAAATAGTTAATTATGTTTAATCTTATTCATTAACCTTTACTCTACATTTCTGAAAATTGGTCTACGAGAAAATGTATGTGAAGCCCCTGTAAGGTGCACATGCTGTTTTTTAGGAAGTACCATGTTGTTATCAGGAAAAGAATGTTATGCTTGGGTTATGATGGGAGTAGCTATTTTCAAGAAATAGCATCTCCATTTTTTTGATATTATAACAAATCAATGCAAACATTATACCTTATAGCAGCACAAGTTATTTTAAATATCTAATGGTAAGAAATCCAACATGAGTCCCATTAGGCTAAACTTTAGCAGAGCTGTGTTCCTCTAAGACCTTTGGAATTTATCCCTTTGTTTTCTTCATGTTCAGGAGACTGCCTGCATTTTCTTGGCTCATGGCTACTTACTCTGTCTCTAAAGTAAAAGGCGTGACACCCTAATTCCCCTGCCTCCTTGTTTTATTTATAAGAACCCCAGTGAACCCCTTTAACTCAAGATAATCACACGCTCTTACAATTCTTAGCTGAAGTGTATCTGCCATGTGCCTTTTGCTGCGTGAGGAAATATGAACAGCTTCCAGCTAGAACACAGTCATTATTCGGCTTACCATAAACACCATCTTTCCTTAAGAGAATGAATAACAGACCAAAAGAAAGACGGTTATTCAGTCTTGGTGTGTTGGCAAGATGTTTTCTCAAAATCAACAACACTGTAACTTTTAGGAAGTCAGATCATAAATTTTGTTGTGAAAGATAAAGTTCAAGCTTTCAAGTGGTAATTAGAATAGCGGAAAACTTGTGTCACCAAGATGAAGTGGAGAGTTTTCTCACCCTTAGAGACCTTTCTGATAAGACTGCAGTGTGAAATTTACAAATCATTGTAGAAGAATGAGATGTGTTCACATTCAGAGGATCTGAGCAACTAAATAAACCAACATTTTCTGATAATGCATGATGTTACAAAATCATGCATGGGGAGAAGATGACTCAGGACCTAAGATGGATGAATGAGTTTTAATACAATTATGTAAGCATCAGGATATGGTTTTACATTCTACATTTGCGTTCGACACCAACCCTTAGAAACTATCCCTTGTTCACCAGGTGTGGTAGAAAATACCTATAATCCCTGAATTCGGGAGGTTAAAGCAGGAGGCTGGGAAGTTTGGAGTCAGTGTGAGCCACACAGAAAGTTAGAGAAGTTGGGAAATCGGTATCAGCTTTCTGCTGTTTCCTCTTCCTGCTTTTTATCTTGAAAGCTAGACTGAAACAATTGTTTGTGGGAAGCAGAGAATAAAATGTGACGAGCCCCGGAAGGCTCATTCAAGCAGATGTCTTAGGAGCTGAGCTACTTCTGTTGCTAATTTTTCTTAATAATGTCCAAAACTTCTGGAATTTCTCACGAACTATCCAGAAACTTCTCCAGCGATGATGACTTAGTAGCGTCTGCCTAGAGGACCACACTGGATCCTGAAGCTACACACTGGCTCTTTGAAAAGGTATAGCAACCCATCAGACAGGTCAATTATGGCTTTAGGAGGAGAAACTCTGCGTCTGCCTGTCTCCCACTTCTTGTTCGAATCTTATGTCTGACCTCTGCACAGACACTGGAGGAGAGCTAAACCACTTAAGACCTTCAAACTCAAACAACGCATGCAATGATGAATTCATCAATATCACCCAAAATTTTATCCCTTGTGTGTATGTTCATACATGTACATGGGTTGTGTGCAAGTATACATGCATGTGTATATTTATATGTGAGGAAGCAGAATCATTTCTCAATTGTCATCTACCTTTTGTTCTCTTTTTTTAAATTTTGCAGTCTTTTTTGATAATATTTTTATTGTTTTTATTGAGATACATATATATATATATATATATATATATATATATATATATATATATATCTGCTCTCCTTCTTTCCTCCCCCTGCCCCTTCTACCCTCTCCCATGATCCCCACGCTCCCAATTTACTCAGGAGATCTTGTCTTTTCCTACTTTCAATATAGATTAAATCTATGTATGTCCCTCTTAGGGTCCTTTTTGTTATCTAGGTTCTCTGGGGTTGTGAATTATAGGCTGGTTTTTCTTCGCTTTATGTCTAAAAGCCACTAATGAGGGAGTACATATTATATTTGTCTTTCTAGGTCTGAGGATGTCATTATTTTTTTCCACTGTGTAGTACTCATTGTGTAAATGTACCACATTTTCCTTATCCATTCTTTGGTCAAGGGGCATTTAGGTTGTTTCCAGGTTCTGGCTACTACAAATAATGCTTCTATGAACATAGTTCAGCACATGTCCTTGTTGTATGATTGAAAAAAATGATATTTCTGAGTCTTGAAGTAGGTTGTTTCCTAATTTTTTGAGAAATCACCATACTGATTCCAAAGGCTATATGGGTTTCACTCCCACCAGCAATGGAGGAGTGTTCCCTTTACCCCCACATCCTCTCCAGCATGAGCTGTCATCAGTGTTTTTTATCTTTGCCATTCTAACCGGTCTAAGACGGAATCTCAGAGTTGTTTTGATTTGCAATTCTCTGATGGTTAAGGCATTTTCTTAAGTGTCTTTCAGCCATTTTATATTCATCTGTTGAGAGTTCTCTGTTTAGGTAGGTCTATACATTATTTTCTTTTTTTCTTTTCTTTTTTTCTTTTTTTTTTTTTTTTTTTTTTTGGATTTTTCGAGACAGGGTTTCTCCATAGCTTTTTGGTTCCTGTCCTGGAACTAGCTCTTGTAGCCCAGGCTGGCCTCGAACTCACAGAGATAATTATTTTCTTTTTTAAGACAAGGTTTCTCACTGGTCTAGACTTGTCAAGTACAATGGATTGGCTGGCAAATGATTCCCAGGGACCCATACCTGTCTCTGTCTCCCCACCACTGGCATTTATGAAGGCAATGCCAACATTCTTGGTGGTGGTGGCAGTGGCGGTTCTCTACATGAGGTATGTGAGACACACTCGGATCCTTTTGCTTCTGGCACTTTACCAGCAGCTATCCTGTCAGCCCAAGAACTCTCTCTTGACAGCAACGCTTAACTCCTAGAGACCCAGAGACCACACAGTATTTAATAATCACCGCTAGACCTATAGGCAGTTGTAACAAGCGTTCCTTAACAGTTGTGCTTCATGCCAGTTCCCCCAAATGATTTAAGCACACAGACCCCCAAAAGGAGATAACAAAGAGGATTCAGAGCAGTAGTGCTATGAAAGGTATCTCTACTCCTGCTAACCCAGCAGTATTATAAATTTTCCAACAAAGATGCTGATGACATCACCAGCAACAGCACTAGTTAGTACTTGTGTGTGTTGTGTGCCAGACATTGTACCAGGCACTGTTAAAGGTCATGGTAGCTCTACAAGTTCAGTTATCTGTCCTGCTGTAGGGAAAGAAACGAGAAGCCAAAAAGTTCAGGGACCTGCCAAAGTTAGTAAAACTGAGAGATGTGAGCCTAGAGGTTCTATTCTAAATAATGTACCACATATAGTATTGTTTTGTGTTTCTAATATATATATAGATTACATCTGCTTTGTAATAAGCCTATAGAAATCACACTACTTCCAGAAAGCTTAATAAAGTTGATACTCTCATGATACCTGGAAGCTTTGGTGCCCTCCTTGGGGCACAAATACAAAGTCTTGGAGAAACTACATCATTGGATTTTACTCCACTGATAACCTGATAATGAACTCCACAAACTCAAGAAGCTTTTATGATCTTCCTCACAACTTGTCTATGTGAAAGACTGAACAATACACATGCATGTATACTTGCACACAACCCATGTACATGTATGAAGGTGTTAAATGGACAGTAAGGCTAGAAGTCTAGGCCAAAAGGGGGAAAAAGCCCATCTGATATGTTCCTGTGTAAACAGCTGCTACAGTGTGAACATGTGTATTCTCTCCACATTTCATAAAGAAGCTTTATCGCCAATACGATGGTGTTAAAAAGAAGAGGGGGGGGTTACGAGTTACTGAGAATTTCTCACATGTGAATGGGATTAAAAGAGCCATCACACAGCATCCAGGCCCTTTTGACCTCTCTGCTTTGATCATGACCTTCAGAGGACACAGAAGGAAAATGTCATCTTGGTACAGAGGGCAGCTCTCATCAGACAGCAAACCAGCTGCCACAGATATTTTAGACTTTCCAGCCCCTAAAACTGTGTGGAAGTGAATTATCTTTCATCTTAAGTTATTTAATCTTGATAATAGTTACGGTGTTGTAAACAGATTAAGACAATGTTCTGGAAATAAGCACATCTTTTAAAGCAGTAGGCTCCAACTTTTTTCCAGTTCAAGCCCACAGGGTCATTGCCTAATTCCTTTCCTAATATCAGTGACATATTTCACATATAAATGCTTAGAGGTAAATTCTCTGCTCTGTCAAAACCCAAAGGCAAAAAATTTTCATCTCAATAGAGGCCGTGCATTATACTGCAGGCCAATACAATCAGAAACATGACATAGCATATGTCAGCAATATGTTCTCTACTGAAGCCAAATCTCTATGGGTAGCATATGCTATATCTAACGCATAATAAAACATTGCATATTTCTAGATATGCATCACCTCCTAAGGTATATAAGATTAACCTTCAATATTTGATGAATGGCCTTCTGAAATGATATAATTAATCCTTAACATATTACATGTGGGAAGCGGGGCCAATATAAACTCAAAAGCTGAAGCACCCTTTTACTCCACTGTGGCAGACGACATTCCACAGGCCAAGCAACTGCGTAAAGAAATCATCTCAGTTAATTTTTCTGTTTCTTCAATAAAATATCTTGACAAAAGCAACTTAAGGAAGGGTTTATTTTGACTCTTGGTATCGAAGCACACCCTTCATGCTGGGGAAGTCAAGGCAATGGGAGCTTGAAGGGTCATGTTACATTCCCAGTTGGGGAATACAGAAAAGGAAAGTTTACACTCATGTAAGAGTAGAGTAAAATGGTATGTAGAAAATCTGCTCCTAGCTCATGACAAACTTTAGATGCCAGGCTTGAATGCCAGCTAGCTATTAACTTTGCCCATTGCTTGTACTATCGCCTAAAGCGGCCAAGGCAGGCCTCTGGTCGGGGAGAGGAAGAATAGGGAGACACAACATCAATACTGACCAGGTCAGGCCCAGGCAGAAACATAAACAGTGTAAGTCTTCCACCCAAACTTTCTCTTTCTTTCAGCCCCCTCTATTACACCACTCCCCACTGTTGGTGACTAATGTCACTTATCAATCGATGACTGAGCATTTCTTGTCTACTAATGTGACACATTGATGTGATGCTATCAAATTAAGTAGTATAGCACAGGATCATAAAAAACAGAATTGTTGTCCTGTCATTTTGGAAGTAGAAGGCTAAAATTTAGTTGGTCCTTCTAGAAACCATGAAGGAACCTGTCTCATGCGTCTCTCCTGCTCTGATGATTTGCCAGTCAGACTTAGCACTTCTTGGTTTGTACATGTAACTCCGATATCTGCCTTCATCTTCACATGGCATGCTCTCTGTGTGTATGTCTGTCCATATTTACCGTTTTTATAAGGACACCAGTTAAACTGCATTAAACCACAACCTTAATGGTGTCATTCAACTTGATACCTGAGAGACCCTATTTCCAAATAACCTTACTTGACTCAAATGTACACAACTTTGTGTATAGGGGGAAGACTAAAATGGAAATATGGAAACACAATAGCTCCATCGAATGTGGGGTTCCAAACTGGATCCCCAGATGCTTTTGCTACAAGTTACCCACAGGTCAACTGCCTAACATTAACAAATCCAGGAGGTACTGTTGTCAGGGATAATGTTTCGATTGTAATGGCAACACTGCCCTTGTGTTAGGAGAGTACACCGTTTTCTAAAGGATACGCAGTGAAGTATCAAGAGTGACCTGGCACTCAGCTAGTAACCTGCATTCTGTATTGTACACACATCTTTACTATGAAGTTTGTAATTGTTTTAAATTTTTAAAAAATCCTTCTCTTGAGAGCTTTGATTTATATTTCCCTCTTAAATGTGACTCCTGTTTTTTTGTTTGTTTGTTTTTACTTTTTTTGAGTTAATAAGCCCTCATAGGCAGATGACCTTTTTGTATCTTCTACAACTTAAGGAGACGGACATACAGATAGTTAATACCAAACACATACTTGTTGATTTAACCAATGAAAGAATCATTAATTCATTTTGGTAAATTAGTGAAATTTGATGGGGAAAGACATCTACCCAACTGACTAAACTGCCTAAGGCAGCACAGCCATTGGTCCATCTTATGGCTGTGGTTGTATATGGAGCTCTGGCTTCATCCAACCCTTAGCAGCAGTTTTATTTGCATTAGCTACTAGAAATTTTATTGTCATTGGACTGCATTCTGTCCTTCTCAGAAATCCTATGAGATAAGCAAGGCAGATGTCTTACCTGTCTTGTAAATGAAGACAGTTTTGCTCAGTCAAGAGATTCATCCCAAGTCACCTATTTAGAAGACGGTAGAGCAGAGACCGGAACTCTTCCAATTTCAGACTTCCCACATACCTCTTTGAGCCTGGAAAGAGGTAGGAATGGGGTGTACCTGTAAGAGGACTCACTTGGACACTTGTGCCAAAAGAGATGTAAGTCAACAGCATCTTCCCCAGGTATCAAGAACCTTGTACATACATCATGTATAACAACTACATACCAAAGGACAAAATCTGATGCAAATTTTGACTATCAATTTAGCAACACAAATTTAATGGCCTCTAGGATAATGTGGGTAATGACACATTTGTATATATCTTCACTATAAATATTCCTGGACATAAAAAGCACAAATCTGATCAGTGAAATCTGCAGGAACTTAAAGGGTTTTTGCCATTTTTATAAATTTAAGGGGAACAGATCAAGAAACACAAACATTATACACTTGATAGTGAAAGATCATGGCTACATAAATGTTTACATTTTATAGAAAAAAGCATTCATGTATATAAATACTTGGACTAAATTAGATCCTGTTTACATTTTGGCATGCTTTCCAGAGTTTTACAAGGGGATCTATTTAACTAATTGCTTTGTCAGCAGTGTCTTCCCAACAGGAATTGGGTTCCCAGAAATTCTAGCTTCATTTCTGTTGCTGTTATAAAAATATCTTGACAACAAGCAGCTTAGGAGAGAAAGCTTATTTTAGCTCACAATTCCAGATTACAGTCCACCATTGAAAGGAAGACAAGGCATCTAGTCACAGACAACACACAGAGGGAATAAATGCTTGCACGTTTACTTGTGCTCGGCCCCTTCTCTACACATACACAGTCCAGTACCAAAGCAATGGGAATGGTGCTTCCCACAATAGACAGTTCCTCTCACTTCAGTTAAAGCAATGAAGACACTCCCCCACAAACATGTCCACATATCAACTCTATTTAGACAATTCCTCATTAAAACTCTCTTCCCAAAAGTTAAAACCAAAATAAAAACAACAACAAAAATACTCTCTTCCCTGGGAACTTCGTATTGTAGCAAATTCACACTTAAAATTAGCTATCACACCAAGTGAACATTTAAGTAATAAACCAATAAATAATTTCAAAATAGAATTAAGTAAAAATGTATAGTCTATGTGTTACACCATGTTTTAATTCCACATACTTTTCTTCATTTTCAGTTTGAAAATCAATATTGGTTCAGACTATGACACTCTAACAAGAAATAGCAAATTACTAAAGTTATTATATTGATATTTAATGTGGTGTTGACTACCTTGACTCGAATTTTTAAAGTAGTAAATAAAAATCTGGTTAGTGAATATTAATGAATTCAAGTAGATCTCCAAATGTAAACCCAGGGGAGGGGAGGGGGGGTGTTTATTTAGAATAAGACATATACGCACTGCCCTGACCCTACTTCCCTTTCTTTCTTTCCAGTGAAATTGAGACCATTTCCAAGAATGTGTCAGCCTGACTCTAGGCCTCACTGATGGCCACAACCTGCCCAGTCCCAGTCCACAGCATTAAATCTGAAGGTGGGAAAAGAAGCACAGAAGAAGAGTATTGGGGGATATATTTAGGCAGCAGAAGAAAATTCAAAAATCAGTCTGCTAGCTGCATTGGAAGTCAGAGTTTAGTCTGTAAGGCCCTGTGTAAAGGAGAGCAGCCATAAGTACAGCCAGACCAAGTCAGGAACTGGGAAACGCAAGAGCTCCATAAAGCAACTCCTATGTCAACAACAAAGATAATCGCAAAGTCACAGAGCCTGGAGTCTGGAACGGACCACAGGTCCCGCCCCATGCAAGGACAGCCGGCACTCCACACCATGTGCATTTAGCGATGAGCTCATCTAGAGCTAGGGCTATTGCTAGCTGTGCTCAGGAAAGATGAGTACACTAGTTACTAATAGAGCAGTTACTAGTATGGTAGTTACTAAATCCCCGATCCGGACTCTATTTCCACATACTTTCCAAAGTTTAAGTTTCAAACACAGATGTGATACAGAACAAAGGTCTTTCTACAGAGCAGAAAAATAGTGTTATAAAAAGCTTTAAATTGTGCAGCACTTATGGTTTCATGTAATCAAAATTACTGAATTCTGCCATTTTTGCACGAAAGCCACCATAGACAAAACATGAACAAATGAGTATGGTTTTGGTCTAATAAAGCTTTGTTTATAGCACTAGCAAGATGGCTCAGAGGACAAAAGTACTTGCCAACAAGCTCGAGTTCTATTCCCAGGACCCACACAGCAGAAGGAAAGACTCAAGTCCTTCAAAACACACTCTGACTTTCATGTGTATACAATGGCAACCATACATCTTCATACAAATAAATAAATAAATGCAATTATAAAAGTGATTTCTAAAAGTGTTTTATAAAAACATGCAGCAGATCTGATCTGGCAAGTGAGCAATAATTGTATCCTCCTGGTCTACAGATGCAGCTTTATGCTTCCTTGAACTTTTGAATCAATCCCTTCAGCTTCATCCTTCAGATATGGAGAGGTGGAAGAAAGGGGCTAGTTTTCACCCATGTTCCTTAAGATCATATAAAAGTCGCCAAATGTTCCCCAATTAACGTAATAAATCTTTGAACTCACACAGGTACACACACACACACACACTCCAGAGGGAGGAAGAGTGGAGACAGATGTGTAAACATTGTGCCTATCAATCTTTCTCCCACATTTAATGAAAACATTGACATCAGGTATTAAATATTATATATTTATTGGTATGCGGGGCACTCATTAGCTACCTATAAATCTCTGCTGCTCTCTGCTGGCAACACGAAACTCATAGAAGAGATTCCTGTAAGCTCTGCATAAAGGGAAAACAGAGTCTAGATTTCCACATTCTTGGGGATATGAAAAATCTAAGAGAGGGTAAGTGTGTTTTCAAAAGTAATAGATAGAATCATAAGACCCAACTCCATAAAATGTTTCTACAAATGGCTTCCCACCATACCAGAATCCTCCTTTCTCTTCCCATCAGACACAAGCATTAGTTTTTCTGGCATTTAAAGGTGCGTGTTTTCTACACACATCATGAAGCAGGAACACTATAATTGATGAACAGTGCCTCAGAGGAGGCTTTATTTATTTCCGCCAGAACTCTGGCACAAACAAAAGTGAAACAGGGAGTCAGCAGAATTTAAGTGTTCACCTGGCAGCAAGCTGACAGCAAAAGAATTTTGGATGCAAATTACAGTTCCAAGTGGTGCGTGCAAAATGAATACCAGCAGGCTTTACAACAGTCTCCTCGGTGGTGAGAGGGCTTCCTCTTCCTAAGGCTTCATTAACTAAGAATTCTTCAATATCTGCTCTAGTGATAGTCACTAACCTCAGTAATGCAACTCCAGAGTCTAAGGAGACATTTGTAATCTTAAGGGGGCAGGGAGAAGGCACATATAAAGGTAGAAAAATGGAACTCCAGAATGTCTCTGACCTGTGAGTGGCCACTAAACTGCCCATAGCTTTGGCCATTTGAACTGTATTTAGTCCTCATTGAGGTGTACAATGACTTTGGAGACAATATGAGAAGGAAGGGGGTTGTAAATATCCATTTTTGTGGTGATTGCATGATAAAATCTTAACACATCCATTGAGCTAAATAAGATGTCATTAAAATTGATAACAATTTCTTTTCATCTTTTTATTGTTGTTATTTGAATATATATATATATGTATTTATATATTAGGCCCCCACTGCAGAGCAAACCTGTAATCCTAGCCCTTAGGAGGCTGAGAAAGGTGGATCATGAATTTGAGGTCAGCCAGGGCTGGTAAGTTCTGGACCAGACTTGGGCACATGACAAGACCCTGTCCCAAAATCAAAACAAAACAAATAAAACAAAAAAAAAATTATTAAAACAATCGTGTGTATTGTGTAATTTCACATTATCTTCCTACAGAATAGTTTTAGTGTTAAGAAACATGTTGTTGTTTATTTGTTTTGCTTTCCCTCAGTTTACCAAATCAATGTCTTGAGGAGAAACTGACATAGGAAAGTCGGTACACATTTGGGATGGAAATAAAAATCCTTTATTCTTGAATACTGTCAACTCTTTCGTGACACTGTGTCTCTGTTTCTGTTCCTGGCTAGGAAACAAAACTAATATTTTCTTCTCTCTACTACCAGAGAACCACAGACTCATTATGAATCTGTCATAATAACAACTCCTGCTGTCATGGAAACAGTATATACACAAAGACAGCCCTGAGGCTCGGGAGAGGTCATCTTGCTTGGATACTTCCCCCAGAGAGCCGCAATCTCCACAACTTAGGTTACATATATCAATCACAAGCAGCAACTCTTAGTTGGAAGCACCTGGGCCACTCAGGACACGTATGCTCCTGAGGTGACACAGTCACAATTCCACTCTTTTTTTTTTTTTTTTTTTTATTATATATTTTTTTTATTCTTTTTTAATTAAAATTTCCAACTGCTCCCCGTTTCCCATTTCCCTCCCCTCCTCCCACACATTGCCCCCTCCCCCCTCTCCCCTCCCCTATCCCCACTCCTCTTCTCCTCCCCCCAGTCCATTCCCCCTCCCTCTCGCTACTGAAGAGCAGTCCAAATTCCCTGCCCTACAGGAAGACCAAGGTCCTCCCACTTCCATCCAGGCCCAGGAAGGTGAGCATCAAAACAGGCTAAGCTCCCACAAAGCCAGTTCATGTATTAGGATCGAAACCTAGTGCCATTGTCCTTGGCTTCTCATCAGCCTTCATTGTCCGCCATGTTCAGAGAGTCCAGTTTCAACCCATGCTTATTCAGTCCCAGTCCAGCTGGCCTTGGAGAGCTCCCAATAGATCAGTTCCACTGTCACTGTGGGTGGGTGGAAAACATATAGATATCCTCCCAGCTATGGGAAATAGTCATGACTGATGGGCAAAAAATTGGAATCTTGGGGGTGGGGTGGGATGGGGATGAGGGGTGATGGGGAGAGAAAAGTGTGAAGGAGAGGATGAGGGGAACTGGGGGAATCGGGGTGAATGGGGATAAAGAAAGGTTGGATAGGGGAGCAGGGAAACTCATACCTTAGGTAAGGGAGCCACCTAAGGGGTGACAAGAGACTTGAACTTGGAATGGCTACCAGATGCCCAGGGCAATGTCCCCAGTTAGTTCATTGGGGCACCTGAGGATAGGGAACCTGAAATGAACCTATCCTATAATCTTACTGATGAATATCTTGCATATCGCCATAGAACCTTCATCTAGCGATGGATGGAGATAGAGCCAGAGACCCACACTGGAGCACCGGACTGAGCTCCCAAGGTTATAATGAGGAGCAGAAGGAGAGAGAACATGAACAAGGAAGTCAGGACCATGAGGGGTGCACCCAACCACTGAGACAGTGGGGCCGATCTATTGGGAGCTCACCAAGGTCAGCTGGACTGCTACTGAAAAAAACATGGGATAAAACCGGACTCTCGGAATGTGGCGGACAATGAGAGCTGACGAGAGGCCAAGGAGAATGGCACAGGAACTTTCATCTGGCGATGGATCGAGAGAGAGACAGAGACCCAATTTGGATCAACCGTCTGAGCTCTTAAGGTCCAAATGAAGAGCAGAAGGAGGGAGAACATGAGCAAGGAAATCAGGACCACAATTCCACTCTTAAAAGTCCATCTGAGCATCACTTTGCATTTGTGTCTGACCTTGACAAATCTGAGCCTTTTTAACTGTTTGTTAAATTTTATTGTTTGACAGTTTCATATATTTATATAATAAATTTTAGCCATTTTGCTCCCTTTTTCTTTCCCTCACCCTCCTTCCTCTCCCCCAAAATCTGACTTCCTAACAAGCCCCCATATTACTTTCATGTGTGTGACCCACTGACTTTCACGGGAGTTTCTCGCTTGAGGGTGGATAGGAGGTTACTTACTGAAGCAAAGGCAACAACTTTCTTGTCATGACATCACTGAGGAAAACAACAAAGCTCTCTGACCACTTGTCATGTTAGAAAACAGAGCCTTCTCTGAGTGCGTTTGCATAAGCACTCAACCATTTAGTATCCGATTATTCCACAGGCCTGAAACTAATCTAGTGCAGTGGTTCTCCAGCTTAGCAAGCATTGCAATTGCCCGGATAAGATGCTAAAATACAAAGTATTTGAGTCCATGCCCTAGTTCCCAACACTCATGCCTTGAGTGAGATCTGAGACTACGTGTTTCTGGTGTAGACTGGATGCTGCTTCCGCTGCTGCTTCCGCTGCTGCTGCTGCTACTGATGGTGGTGGTGGTGGTGCTGGTGCTGGTGGTGTTAGTCGTGGTGGTGGTGGTGTTGGTAGTGGTGATGGTAGTAATGGTGATCCTAGAACCACATGTGGGAAAACCCTGATCTAGATGCAGATTGTTCTAATAGAGATAAACACAAGCAAGAGCTGTTCAAGCAGGTTGACTTCTTTCTTCTTAAAATCCGTTCAATCATTTTTTGAGTAATTTTGATCATATTTACCCCGTTTTCCCTCCCAACCTCCCCATGAGTTTCTGAAACTGCTTCCTCCCAACGTCACGTGTTTTTGGTTTTGTTCCTGTAACCCACTTAGTCCAGTTAGAGCTACTCATACATTCCTGAGTGTGGGGTTATCACTGTAGCATGAGAAATCTACCAGTGGCCATCAGCTCCTCAGTAGGGGCTAGAGCCTGGAGCTCATGTACACCATCTCTGCCAGCATTTTAGCTGGCTTCATCGCGTGCAGTTATTGCGCAAGTACCCACGGGGGCCAAGTTCATGAGTGCGGTCACCATGCCATAGCCACAGCACTGTTCCCGATCCTCCAGCTCTTATTCCTTTTTCCTTTCTACCTCCTCTTCTGCAATATTCCCTGAGCCTAGATGAGGGGGAAAATCATCTGAGAATCTTTTCAAACCATTTATCGGGGTTATTTCGCAATATATTAAACCTAAACATGTGACTTGGGTTCAGAACGTCTCAGAAAGATGATGTTTCTGTGTCTAAATGATTCAATTGCAACTGTGAAGAGCAACATTGTCCATGGTGATCATTCCAGCTGGGAAAGCCCCAGAAAGATGCACTCTCGTCCTCAAAACATAATCGGGGTAAAATCCAATTCCCATTCAGTCATTTAGTACTTCTCCTTTGTTCTCATTATACATTGTAGACTTAAATATACTTATCTCTAAGTAACTATAATAAGAAAATAATTTTATAGCAATATCAAATACACCTAGGGTTTATATTTAAAGTCAGGTTAACCTTGAAATCCAATAATTTCTTCTAAATTTTGCACTGATATTTGGGACTAGGATTTGAACTATCTGTAAGACTCTGAACTCAGGACTTGTGATATTATGTCTTTTACTACAACGGGTAACAAAGTTTTCACATTGTGAACCTCTAAAACATTTGTATACCATAAAATTGTGCTGAAGTTACTAATGTCACCAAATAAAGCTCTAATTTGGAAATAAACAATCATTCTAAAATGGTATTTGGAAGACAGCTTTCATAGCATATGACCAAGATCTTCTACCAGCAAAACACGATCCAACATCCTTGAGGTTCTGTCCAGAAAAACAATTGGAACACAATGAGATGTCCTTCCTGACCACAGAAGACCTAATGCCAGGAATCATCTTGATGTCTGCTGTTAGACAAACACTAAAAATAGGTGTAGTTTTCAGTTGTCCATTACTAAAACAAAATTCCTGAAATCAGACTGAGGAGATGGCTCAGCAGGTAATGGTGCTTGCGGTGAATGTCAAGCTGTCTGAGTTTGATCCCCAGAATTCATTTTAAATACCATAGATAACCAATTTGTAAGGATGGAAGGTTTATTTTGACTCTTGGTTTCCAATTTCTCTGTCAATGGTTGGCTGCCCGTTGGCTTTGGGCCTGTGACAAGACCATACTTTATGGTGGGAGATTATGGTAGAGAAAGCTGCTCAGCTCATAGTCACTAGAAGCAAAAGGGAAAAGAGGAAAGGGGAGGGCCAAGTATCAATATCCACCTAAGAGCATGCTGTTGATCACCTAAGTCCCTCTAAACTCCACCTCCTAAAGGTTCCAGCCACTCACAGTAGCACCATTTGACTAAAGGCTGAATCTTCAGTAGACAGGCCTTTGGGAAACATGATCCAAACTATAGCAAAGATTAGGGGAAAGACTGTCCATAGCAACTGATCAGAAATCTGCCTCTCCAGGGTGGACCTGCACAGCTTCTAGCGTGTACATTGTTTACTCTTTTCATTGTTGTAACAAAATATGATACTTAAGTTGGTTCAAAATTGAAGGAAAGACTGAGCATCCATCGTAGCAGGGAAGGTAGAGTGATAGGCAGTTCCAGTACCGTGGGAGAATGAAGCAGCTACTTGCCCAGATCTCAGTAACCCATGAAGCAAAAAGAGAACAGGAAAGGGGGCCCAAATATAAGCCCCAACGCCCATCTTCAAGTAATCCAGTGCCTCCTGCAAGGTCTCCCTCTAAAGATCCCATGATCTCCCAAAAGAATGTCAAAACTAGGGACCAAATGTTACAACCTATGAGCTTACAAACATGCTTAATATCCAAACCACTACATTAAAATATTTCGGGGGGCTGTAGAGATGGCTGGGTGGTGAAAAGCACTGGCTACTCTTCCAGAGGACCTGGGTTTGATTTCTCAGCACCTACGTGGTACCTCCCAACCATCTGCAACCTCATTCCAAAGGATCCACACCTCTGCTGACCTCTGCAGGCACTGCACATACGTGGTGGTGCACAGACATATGTGCAGGCAAAATACCCATAGGCATAAAATAAAAACAATCTCAGAAAAAGAAAGTGTTTCTGATCATATCTCCTATGAGGTATTATTTAATAATTGTGTTAGTTAAGCACATTCCTCAAAACAGCTATAACTAAGGACCAAACAGACCTGCAAACTTTGCTGACAACAAACTAAGTGAGCCAAGAGTATATCTCAAATGCTGCTAAGTATCTGATACTCACAGTCATCTTAGGTGACCCCTGTGGAAGGGTCCGTCAACCCAGGGGTCATGGCCCACAGGTTGAGAACCACTGCTGTAGGCGAGCTAGGTAGCCAAAATGGCCCTCCCACCTCAGAAAACCTTCAGTGTTGTTAAACAGCACTGGATTTTCTCTTTCTTGTGCACACAACATTTGATTTATGCCACTATCAGAGAATTTGTCATACTTTTTCACCTTCACTTATGAGCCTATCAGTCTTCCATCTAATATGAGCCAAACAACACCTCCTCAGTATTTGCTTCCCACGAACTTGCCCAGTGCCCACAGCAGGCAGTCCATAAACACGTAACAAGTGCCTGAAGATGCCTGGGCTCTTGGCTAAGGCCAAGGAAGGTTAGAATGTTTGCAGCTGTGTTGGAGATACTTTTTCATGTGCATCCATTTCAGGTTGACCAATGCCCTGCTCTTCAGTGTCAGGTGCAGTGTGAATTTGTGAAGTTTGACCGAATTTTGGATGCCGGGATGTGAGCTCTCCTCCTCGGCGCAGGTCATGGTTCTGAGTCGAGGTACACACACTCCAGCGCTGTACTCCAGCTGATAAAATAGTGCAGTCCACACCCATGACCTTCTGCATGTGCATCTTCCTTTTCCTGGATGAGGAAATATAAGAGGCATATCTCATAGTCCAGTCATTGTATTCAAATCCAACAAGACACCTGCTCTTCTACCAGAAAAAAAAAATGCTTGCATAATGGCCAACCCCAATTCTTCCTGTGTCTAAGTTCTTTCCTTGACAAAACTGAGGCATCTTTCAAATCCCCAGACTTATTAACCTTTAATATGTTTGTTCAAGTACTTACCAAAATGTGAATGTTCCCTTGGCCATTCACTAGACACTTGATGAGTGACTGCAGAATTCCCCTCTGACACAGTGGCGGGAGGAAAGCAGCGTTCAGTGTTCCTTAAATTACACCTATGAAGTAGTCAATGCATTTAGAGAAATGGCTCAACTAAACTCAGTGCAGAAAAAATAAATCTTTAATCCTTCGTACTCTGAGTAGAATCTGTTTTTAAAGAACTGAACTCCTTGAACTACCTAAAAGTTAGAACGGAATCTGAGTGGAAACAGCAGTGACATGCCAGTCCTGGTATGCACAGTGTGCTGCCTTGTGACTCTAAATGCACAGACAGGACGTCTGTTCTGCACCCAGTGCCTCTGGGATACGGTGGAGGGAGCATCTGAAAAAGAGCCAGTCTTGGCAGAACCCCGTCATTGCTTTCATATATTCCAAAGACGACAGGCTTGGGAGCACTCAAGTTCTTGACTCTGGGTATGACTAAATTTGATTTTTGCCAACTTCAGAACTTACAATGGTACTGCAGCTCTGAAAGCCCAGGACCTGCCTGAGCTGCGAAAACAAGAAAGCGCGTGTTCTCCCTCGGTACTGATTTCCTCAGCAGCAGCCTGAGATTTTTATGATGTTCTTTAAGATCTCTCTCCTATGACCAATACATAAGACTTTGAGTAGGGAGAATAAAGAGTGCTTCAGATTTATCCATGTCGCTTCCTGTCATTTGTCGCAGCAGTTACTTATGATTTTTGTGCTAATTGTGGTATTGTCTGCCCCTACAGGAGTTCACACATACATAGACAGCAGACAGACAGAGAGACAGGGGATGAGAGAGGAGGAGAGAGGGAGGGAGAGAGTCAGAGAAAACAAAGAGAGTCCACTAGTTTTGCCAAGAATGAATAAAAGGATTTAATGCTTGGGACAATTACTAAATGATCGAATGAAAAAATGTGAGACACTTCACTCAACACGAGTAGCCACCGCATTCCTATTGACTCTTGTTTGCTCCTTGTCATCAATGCACAAGGTGATTGATGGGCAGTATGTCCTTATGTCCCTGT
Source organism: Chionomys nivalis (assembly GCF_950005125.1). Taxonomy (NCBI): domain Eukaryota; kingdom Metazoa; phylum Chordata; class Mammalia; order Rodentia; family Cricetidae; genus Chionomys; species Chionomys nivalis. The sequence continues at coordinate 57,464,803 of NC_080088.1, read as the reverse complement.
TCGATACAGCCAATGTGAACTAAGTAATTACTGCAAAAACCTAATGGACTTTCTTGGGCAACACTGTTAGTGAATTATCTTGTTTGCCAAGTCTATCAGTCACCACAAAGGTAATATCCCAAGGAAAAATCAAAACAATTTTTAGGGCACATAGAAATTAAATGGAAAGTCGTAACATAAATGCCACCCACAAAAGCCAAGTATTCTCAGGAATGATAGAGCATCTGTGGTGGCTTGAAAGAAAATGGCCCCCCTAGGGAGTGACACTATTAGGAGAGGTGTGACCTTGCTGAAGGAAGTGTGTCACTGTAGGAGTGGACTTTGATGTCTCTTTCGCTCACTCTTCCCTCAGTGTGACTTTCAGTTGACGTCTTGTTGCCTGCAAGATGTAGGACTCTCCACTACTACTCCAGCACCAGGTCTGCCTGAACGCCATCATGCTCCCCGTCATGATGAAAATGGACTAAGCCCCTGAAACTGTAAGCGAGCCGCCCAATAAAATGTTTTCTTTGTAAGAGCTGCTGTGGTCATGGTGTCTCTTCACAGCAATAGAAACCCTAACTAAGACAGCATCTGAAGATAAACTAAACAGCAGGAGCCTCCATCCAAAGGAACAAGGTCACCCAGTGGTCTGCTTACAAAGACAAGCACCTCTCCGCCAGAAGAAAAGAGAGGGCTTCACTCTCTTAAGAGAACATCAAGAGGCCAGGTGTGGTGGCATCTGTCTTCCGTCCCAGCACTCAGGAGACAGGGACAGGGAGATTTCTAAGCTCAAAGCTAGCCTGATCTATGAAGCAGGTGCCACGCTAGTAAGGGCAGCATAGTGAGACTTTGTCTCTAAAGACAGAAAACAGACTATCTCAGCAACCATTGATTGTCTACAGCTCTTCGTCCCCAAGCAGAGACTGGTTGATGGGCATGGGAGGAGTTCAGGGAAGAGTAGTAGAAATGATACAAATATGGTACTCACATGTAAAATCCACAAAAAAGAAAAAAATTAATAAAAATGATAATGTCAAGAATTTTCACAGCCCTCTACATAGTCCTGAGTGACCTTGACTGTAGCTAAGCTGACTTCCTAGTAAGACACTGGGTCTGTACCAGCACTTATAAATGCCCAGGATAAAGCAGAAGTGACTGCAGCAGTGGCAAAATCGCATTAATATAGCTAACTTTCATAAAGCTCCTATCACAGAGCCCTGTGCCTCCTCAAGTTCAAAGCGCTCCATGTTCACATGTCCAAAATCGGGGTGTTATTATACAATAGAACTTCCCCCAGAGGAAGGATATGTCTTAAGGGTGCTTTTTCTGATGAGAAACAGGTTTGAAATGCTATGTAGATACTAATGGAGTCATTTATTAGCAATAATAATGGTAATGAATTTTCCAAAGCATTCTAACAGGAAGCCCACACACTCAAAAGAAAGGAGATGGCACGGCGGGGTATATATGTATTACTAACTACTAGGAGGCTGGAGTCAAAAGATCATTTGAGCTTATTAGTTCAAGATCAACCTGGAAAGCATAATGAGGCCATGTAATAACTATATATATATATACATATATATATGATAACTATATATAGTTGTAGTTATAGTTATAATATATAGTCGTAGCTATATATTATATTATTACATATGGGAGGAAAATATATAATAAATATACTTATATTTTTTATATTATATATTTATATTATATGTAATAAAAATAAATAAGAAAATACATAATTAAATGTAAATAAATATATATGGGAGGAAAAGTTTTCAGCTTGCTTTCTCTTCAACTTCTAATTTCCTTTAAAAGAACGACAAAAACATCCAACAACAAAGCCTGAGCATCAGTTTTGTATAGCTGAAGCTCACACCGGCCATGTAATCAACAAATAAAGATGGTAAGCAACACTGAGGAATGAGGTGTGCTGCAGGAGCGAGCCCCTCGGGTGCCAGTGCCCTGCAGGAGCGAGCCCCTCGGGTGCCAGTGCACTGCAGGAGTGAGCCCCTCGGTGCCAGTGCACTGCAGGAGCAAGCCCTTTGGGTGCCAGTGCACTGCAGGAGCGAGCCCCTCGGGTGCCAGTGCCCTGCAGGAGCGAGCCCCTCGGGTGCCAGTGTCCTGCACTAGCGAGCCCCTCGGGTGCCAGCGCGCACTGCAGGAGCAAGCCCTTTGGGTGCCAGTGCCCTGCAGGAGCGAGCCCCTCGGGTGCCAGTGCCCTGCAGGAGTGAACCCCTTGGGTAGAGTATGTTCCCAATGCAGCAAATCTAGATTGTTCTCCTCAGGATCTTTGCAAAGCCTGACCATGTCAGACAGATAACAAATAAAGAGAGTTGTGTTGAATAAACACATCTTCCTTATTCTGTGAACAGTGTTCCCAGTCAAGGAATGCTCCCCTGGGAAATTATTTTCCTCTTTGAAACCCCATTGCTTTATTTGTCGGGATTTCAGATCTGTTAGTGAATAGTAGGCATTAATGTACCACACATGCAGCTTACACAGCTAAGGGTGAATATACCATTATTCCCATGGCAGTTCAGAGAGGTGACTTATCTTCCCCAGCATAACACAGTCTATGAAGAAACTAGAATTTGAATTCACAATTTTTTAGGTTCTTGTGACCTTTTCTTTACACTGTGTTGTTCTCCTTGATGATGATATTTGGAGCACTAGAGGGATTGCTCAGTGGTTAAGAGCACTGGCTGCTCTTCCAAGGGGCTCAGATCCAGTTCCCAGTACCCACAAGGCAACTCAAAACTATCTGCAATTCTAGTACCAAGAAATCCAATGTCCTCTTTTGGCCTCCATGGCACCAAGCATGCATGTGGGGCATACACATACATGTAGACAAAACCCCACATATATGAAATAGAAATAAAGGAAGAAATTAAAAGATTTGTCAAGTTTTTAAGCAAACTTAAAATAGGTATTCAATATTTTTAAATGCATTGAAGGTAAGATCACAACTCAGATTGCTGCGCTTATTCCTTGAGACAAACCAATAGTTTCCAGACTTCTTGCTGTTGCTTTATTTCTGCAATACCCTCTCTGCACAAACAGTAGCTATAGTCAGTCGCTATACCTAATGGGGAAAGCTAGACCTGCAGGTCTGTGCCTGAGGAGAACGTCCATCATGTCAAGTGAGTTATTGTTAATTCAAATTCTGCACTAGCACTTTCAGCATGAGAATAAATATCTATGTCTTACCATTGCCATTTTATCTAATAATACTGAAATTGAGCTCAGTCACAAAATTCCAGCTGTCATGAGCAATTCATATTTATGCCTCATGAATAACCTCTCGTCAGAAAAAGCACTGCAATCAGACTGATGAAGCGTTTTCTGTGGTTATCATGGGAGGCAGGAACTGCCCAAACATCCTAGTATCAAATCTTGACAGTTCTCGCCTCGAGCTGTCGGTAGATTTCTTTTTTATAAACAGTAATCCATTTCCATCACGTTTTCTACCTTGTGAACTGTGCTGAAGCTTTCTGTGCAGAGCCCATGAATTTTTGCTCGCGTATAAACCTAGGATGTCAGAACTCATCGCTGCTGCCTTCCATGTTGTCATAGGAAGCAGTGTTAGATGTGCAGGCTTATGTAGAGCCCTTAGCTGGTCAGGGCTGACTAGCTCACGTCTTAAACTGAGACTGGTTGAAGACTCCAGTAGAAACCGTGACAGGGACTTAAGTTTTTCAAGTATGAAACACAGCTTGCCTGCCCCTTAAAGGGAGACTCAGGTGGGAAAATGCTACACTGTTGCTCGCAGTAGCAGGATTGTTCATGCAGATATATTTCTTTCAAATGATATGTGGAGACCTGACATTGATTTATATACAAAAAGATTCTAAATCACTAGGAAACATGAAGTCCGTCACTATAGTCTATGAAACAGTCCGCATAAACTGGCAAAGTATGTACACTCAAGAATGTGCTACTGGTTTGAAAAATCCTCCCAGAGGAAGAACATTGCTGTTGCTCAGATGCTTTAAAACAGCTTGAAATGATCCTAGATTGATTTTTGAGGCACTCCAGAACATATCGCAGGCTTCTGGAATGAATGAGACTAGCGCTTTGCCCAACTTCTTTGAGTGAATGAAGATGATGGGACGGCCCACTTTTTATTTTTATAGGCATTACTTTGGTCTTCATGGATAACTTTAAACACATTCCAGGTAGGGAAGTGAGCACAGGAAACTCGTATGTGAGCCCCCACTCAGCCCAGCTGAATTCCCAGTCCTTCAGATTCCCTTATTTCCTATAAGGCATTCACAATCCAGAAAAGTAACCTCACCAGAGATGAGTTGGGTTATTCTGTGTCTGACTCATGACTCCACAGCTGAGAGTCTATTCCTAACTGCCCAATTTTTTCGAACACTGCTTTCTTTCTGTTCTGTCTCAGGCATTCAGGAACTTTATTCAATCTGTCACTTTTGTACCGTTCTATCGTCCAAGGTGCTGTTATGAACAAGTGGTGCAAAAGACGGAGGACGTCCTGACCAGAGAACGTCCTGCCAAGAAAGTCTTTCCAAGCACGTCTCCATGCGCAGTAACAGAAAGCAGCTCTGCAGACATGTAGAAGGTCCTTAACGGTCTTCTAAAGATGTGCAACAATGACCAAAATACATGTTTTGGTTGGGTTTGGGTTTTAACTACTTTTTCTTTACTTTTTAAGGAAATAAATCAAAGTAGTGTCACTATTGATTTAGGGTGGGGTTTTTTTCCAGTTTTATTGTCCATCTATTTTCTACATCAATCCAAACTAGACAACGCATAATTCTTCAGCCAGATATCAACAAGTCACAGCTACCCCTACTCTACAAACCCAGAGTCCTTTAGTTTTGTTCCGAACTTATTTTTGTTCCATTCTTAGTTCAGTTAAGTCTCAATCTATATCTTCCTATTTGTACTCTGTGTAGTGGTGGCTTTACCAGTTTGATATCTTTTTGTTGTTGAAGGTACAAGCTTCTAGAAGCTTGTCCCTGCTGGTTAGCTTTCATAATGCCAGAAGTGGCTATGCCAAAGCTGGAGGAAAAAAAATGTTAACAATGATCTTTCTCGCCAGGCGGTAGTGGCGCACCCTTTAATCCCAGCACTCAGGAGGCAGAGACAGGTGGATCTTTGTGAGTTCAAGGTCAGCCTGGTCTACAAGAGCTAGTTTCAGGACAGGCTCCAAAGCTACAAAGAAACCCTGTCTCGAAAAACCACAAAAAAAAAAAAAAAAAAAAAAGATCTTTCTCAACTTTGGATGTTGCATGCTATAATGCCAGACAAGATAAGCCTACTGGTATAACAATAGCATAACTGTTATTGGGATGGCCAACTGATATCTGATTGGATCTGAGTGAGGCCTTCTCCATAAGACAGAGTTCATGCTAAGTACATGGGGCCTGGTCAAAGGCCCATGGCTAGGGAGGTCATAGACACAAAGAGAATGTACCGTTTTTGTTTTGTTAAATGAAGATGTTATCAAATTGCCTCCTAAACATTTATGTCCATAGTGCTGCCCTCAACCTTGATGGATAAAACTTCTCATTGAACTGAACGGAAACAATAAGAGAGCCATGGTTTATCAAGGTGTTGAAAACAAGTGGCTGTTCTCAATTTTAAGTAGTTCACCTATATTACCCTCTCCAGGGTTCAGGAGCATTTCAGAGGAGGGCATGTAAAGAATGTAGAAGCCACACTATGAAGAGAGCTGTAAAACACTGTGCTGTGCAGAGAACAAGGCTGTGGCCCTCATGAATTCACTTGGGTTGTCGTCACCTACCTAGGGTTTGCCAAGACTGAGCTCATAAACGTGCACAGATAGAGAAGGGACTCACAGGTCCCAGCCCTCCCTAGAGAGTCACTGGCCGCCTCAGACCACTGGAGAAACGATGTCATTGTCCTCGGTGATGTAGTCACTGGTGAGTTACTCGAGCTCCAGTGGATAGCTCCACACCCATGCCCATCCTGGCAGCCCTAGCTAAACAATGGGTCACAAAGCAAAACGAAGAAAATAAAAAGACACGGAGGTAAAGGGGGGGGTCAGTGGAGATTAGAGGGGGCAAGAAGAGGCTGAAGAATATGTGACCAGAATGTATTAGTTATGTCTATAAGAATATCAAAGAATAAAGAAAATGAGATAGTTAAGTGAAGTGTTTGTAATCTTTTAATAAAAAAGTGAATTTCCTCTCATCCTGACCCTTAGCACCTGACTCACTCATTTGCTTGGCATTTTTTTGAACCCCAAACCCTTACAGAGAGGGACTTAGGAATAGGTTATCCATGGTCAAGGCTGCAGACAGCAGTGTGTGGCAGTGCCAAGTTTATAAGCTGTGAAGTCATCATCCCTCCCAGGGAAACTTGGCTGTGACTGCTGTTTAATGATGTGTTTACGCTTAGGCTAACCAAGAGCTTGCCTGCCCATAAAAGAGAAGAAAACTGTCTTCTTTTCCCGTCCTACAGTTGTTGAAGGTAATAGAGACATTGACATCTCCCACACTCAATGATAGACTAGGAACAGCCTTGAAATGGATTCCAGTATGCTGGTTAGTATAAATTGCTCCTCTTATTCACTAAGAAATTAAAATTAATAGTTTTGTTCCTCTTAAGTGTATGCAATAGTATGCTACTATGGTTTTAAGTAGTACTTTCCAGAGTAATGCCAACAATAAAAGGATTGTTTACACTTACTTCCATAACTACACCGGCTTTTAAACATGAAGACACATAAACATAGTTTATTTTCAGTCATTTCTTATCCCTTCATTGACATCTATTCTTAAAGATTATATTAGTCAATGAAGAAATAGCAAATAACCTAAGAAATATACTAATCCATGGTCCTGGGGCTCTGGAGACATGCATGTACAGGTGTTTAGGATCACACATGGATTTTTCTCATCCTATTCTTTCAAATCCCCAATCCTTGCCCCCACCCACAACAAGAACATGAATTGGTAGAGTGGTGAGTTCTCAATTAGAAGCAAAGTCTTTTGTCAAAAAACAGAGAGGGATAACTAACCCAGAGTGAACGAATAGGGAACGGAACCATGGTCTTTCATTTAGTGGGAGCATGCCAGCCAGCTAGCTAACTGGACAGAGTGTAAGCAGTTAATTAATCTTAAAAGAAAACCTGCACTGGGTTTTGATCCTACTGCACGTACTGGCTTTGTGGGAGCCTAGGCTGTTTGGATGTTCACCTTACTAGACCTGGAAGGAAGTGGGAGGTCCTTAGACTTCCCACAGGGCAGGGAACCCTGACTGCTCTTCAGACTGACAAGAAAGGGGGAGTCGATTGGGGGAGGGGGAGGGAAATGGGAGGTGGTGGCGGGGAGGAGACAGAAATCTTAAATAGATAGATAGATAGATAGATAGATAGATAGATAGATAGATAGATAGATAGATAGATAGATAGATAAATAGATAAATAGATAAATAAATAAATAGGAAAAAAGAAAGAAAACCTGATATTATGAGCTGGGGCAGGAGAGATGGCTCAGCAGTTGACAGTCTTGCTGCTCCTCCAGCGGCCCTGAGCTCAGTTCTTAGAACCCATATCCCATACCTCCCAAACATCTGTAACTCCAGATCCAGGGATTCTGATGCCCTCTCCTGTCCTTCACAAGTCTGGACTCATGTCACACAGGCATGTACATGTGTGCACATAAATAAAATTTTTTACTACAAATCTTTTAAAAAGAAAACAAAATTAAAATCAAGGAAAGAATGCCCGTGAAAAAGCAGAGATCTCTTCTAAAACTAAACGTACAACTCTTTCCACCATAAGTTAGTGCCTAATCTAGGCTTCTGTTTCTTGCTAAAGACTTTTGTATGATCTTTTAGTGCCTGTGATTTGAGCTATTTATTTCCTCTTCCCTCCTCATCTTCAAATTTTTTCAGCTTTCCTCATAAAATTTCCTAAATGCACTCATTTCCCTAAAATCTTATACTTGTGGATCTTCAGCACACAGTGCTAGGAATTATGACGACATTAATGGGTCTCCTTAGCTCCATTCTAACACTGTGTATCACAGTACCTGGAAGGAAAAATAGTTCAAATTCTGCCATTAGCAGGTTTCTCACCAACAAAAGCTCCTTCTTACCTATCAGAAGAAGCTGAACGTGCTATCTTATGAACACAGAAGGGCAAGTATTTGGGGACAGTGAGGGAGCCAGTTGGAGGAGAGGGCATGAGAGGACAAGGGGGGTCAACAAAGTACATGATATGCATATGTGAAGATGTCATAATTATTATATCTTATGGTAACATATAAAGGCGGGTGTCTCTCTATGTAGTCTTGGCTGTCCTGAAACTGACTGTTTAGATCAGGCTAGCCTCAAACTCACAGAGATATACCTGTCTTTGTCTCCCAGTGCTGAGATTAAAGGCATATGCCACTATTTGGGGCATTTATGCCAATCTTTAAATAAAAACAAAAATGCTCTATTGCACCTCATCTGACAGCCGCGTCTGCTCCTCCCTGACAAACCAATCCCTCCCACCACATTCTACCCTGTGAAATGAACACTCAGTCCAGTTACCTGTTGCAAATAACCCTTCCTCCAACATACCTACAATGCCTGCTACAACCGCAGTTTGGGGCCATGTGTAGAACTAGCCCCCTCGGTCAACCTGTTGACTCTTGAGCAATAAGGCAGTCTATTGCCCTGATCTAGACTTAATTTTAGTATTGGAGTCATTTTGCATATTGGACCCCTTAATTCCAACTAGATCATCAACTCCTATTTTGTTTTTATTTTTGTAAGCGTGTGTATGAGCATAAAACGGGGAAGGAACATGCATGCTACTGCCTGCACAGGGTGGTCAGAGAGCAACTGTGTGAAGCTGGTTCTCTCTTCCACCTTTATGTGGGCCCCTGAGGTCAAACCCAGGTCACAAGGCTCACACAAAAAAACACTTTGCCAGAGTCATCTCATCAGCCCTGAACTGCAAACTTTTAGAGCACAGGAATTGTGCTTCATCCATCTTTGACTTTCGACAACAAGATGCTGAGTTGGAAGTCAATTCTTTAGAAACAATGTTTTTTAAAAATCTTCTTCATTGGGAGGGAAATGGGAAGTGGGGAGGAGGCATAAATTATTAATAATAATAAAAAATAAATAAATCTTCTCAAAGCATTGAGTTACAAGAAAGTTCTAAAGAAACACAAAATTAAGATATGATCTAAATTAACAATGACAGAAACTAGGGATGCCTCTTCTATACAAATCATTTATACAATTCTGTCAAACTTTTCCTTTTCTATAGTGTGTATGAATGTCTGTTCAATGAGGGACTGATTCAAATTTTAAAAGGTTTTTCTAAGTTTTACAATGCCATCATACACTGGAATAAAATCCAAAACCTTAAATAAAAACTAAGAATATTTTAAAATAATTTAACTAAAATTCATTTTGAAACGGCATTATATACAAGTAAAGAGCAAATAAGCATACAAAACTCATTTGTCTTGACTCACTTTTGATTTTAAAATAACAAATTAAAGAAAGCGTAGGCCTCTCAAGCTGCTACCAAGAGCCCCTCCATGTCAGGCAAGCCAGAGACCCCTTCTGGTTGATGCAGTTGCAGTGAATCTGAAAGTCAGCATTCTGACACAAGCAGATTGGCCAGATGGAAAGAACAATCTGAAGTGAAATTCAAAGTCTGATAAGAAGAAAAAGAAAAAAAAAACAACTATAATAAACCTATTTACAGGTACTTCCTAAGGAACATTCAGAAATGCTATGGTGTTTTTAACAATTGTCACTGGCAATTTAAAAATGTAAATAAATTAACATAATTCATAATAAGTGAATGGTTAATATCGATTTTAGTACATATTTCCCATAACTATCAAAAAATAATCACCTTGACCCAGACTTGCGAGCTAGATACACAAGGTGAGCTAGGTAACATGAAGTCTCATTTTAAAACACTAGCAGCTGAACATAATGGACAATGAGGACTACTGAGAACTGAAGAACAATGGCAATGGGTTCTTGATCCTATTGCACGTAATGGCTTTGTGGGAGCCCAGGTAGTTTGGATGCTCACCTTAATAGACCTGGATGGAGGTGGGTGGTCCTTGGACCGCCCACAGGGCAGAGAAACCTGCTTGCTCTTTGGGCTGAGGAGGAAGGAAGACTTGATTGCGGGAGGGGGAGGGAATGGGAGGTGGTGGCGGGGAAGAGGCAGAAATCTTTAATAATTAAATTAATTAATTAATAAATAAATAAATAATAAAAAATAAAAAATAAAACACTAGCAGCTAATTCAAATGCTTTACAATAGGCCCAACAAAACACAACAAACCCATTGTTGGGATGTAGCCAACTTTCTCCCTTGCTCTATGGATAAAATGTTTTTAAAAATTACTCACCAAATATTATTAAAACAATCTTTGGTTAATGCTAGGATAAAATGAGTATTGTAAGGAGACTGCTTGTTGGTTCCTGACTGCTGAACCCCAAAATAATCACATAGAAACTGTATTAATTAAATCACTGTTTGGCCTATTAGCTCTCACTTCTTATCAGCTAGCTCTTACATCTTAATTTAACCCATTTCTATTAATCTGTGTATTTCCACATGGCTGTGGCTTACTGGGTAAAGTTCCATCTGGCTCTGGTGGGGTTACATGGTTTTTCTCTGACTCTGCCTCCTTTCTCCCAGCATTCAGTTTAGTTTTCCCCGCCTATTTAAGTTCTGCCCTGTCAACAGGCCAAGGCAGTTTCTTTATTAACCAATGGTATTCACAGCATACACAACACCTCCTCTTTTCTGATTAAATAAAAAGGAAAGTTTTAACTTCAACATAGTAAAATTACATAAAACAGTTATCAAGCAAGAATTACGTTATAATATTTATATGTGTTTTATCTTTTATCATAACTAAGGAAAACTATATTATTACTATCTATTCTTCAACTCCATCAAAGACTCCAGAAGAATATAATATTACCTAAGTAAAAAGGAAGTGCATTGCAAACAACTTCGAAAACTCTAAAATTGACAGAGATACCTCTCTGCCTGGACAGTCACCCAAAGTTCTTCTGTGCCATTGGGGCATCCATATTCAGCCTACAGGCCCATAGTATATGGTAGAATTTTCCATGAAGCAGAAAATTTCAAAGGCAGTTCTGCCTATATTGGCATTTGCCAGTCACTCTCTTCTGTATCCTGCAGAATGTCTGGCAGACTCTTTCATGAAGCAGAAACCCCAAAGGACCATCTCACTTTTGAGAAAGTTCAGCAGTCATTTCTCTGTGGGTCCTGCATGTCCAAATCACATAGCATACCATCAAGCAGTTCAGGCAAGAGCAATTTTTTGCCCAAATGGTTAGCAAACTCCATAAGGAGCCTCTTTGATGCCCATCATCCTTTTGAAGTAATTTTCTGCCAGAAGCAGATGAGTCTCATTGTCATGAAATGTCCTAAGTTTTTTAAACATTTTAATGCCATATTCTGAAGGTCTCTGAATGATTTGAATAATACCTAACTGAAATATATCTCTATATAACTAACATGACTACAAGCTTGACTATTAGATAATTATCTGGACAAACATAATATTTTAATCAAGACCAGAAATACATATACACAGTATAACAAAATTGACCTTAAATATGTATCAATAAACCAGGATCCATACCATTAAAGCAAATCTCTATAACATATCCCCCTTTAAATGTAAAGAAACATTTATAGACACTATTTGGTAATATGGTGTTAGTTCTCTCCATACTGCTTCCTGCTGTTTATTGGGCAAAGTAATTTTTTGAGGGATGTTCAAGGGAGCCTTTCAGGGGGCCTTAGTTCATCAAAACACATTAGTCTGGAAGCAATCCACAGGTTCTCATCTTCCGTGGAAACAAAAAAAAGAACCTCTTTTCCAAAGCAACCTATCCTTTTACTCAAATTCTGAAGTCAAGATACCTTTAAAGTATAAATGTTGATTACTTAGCTTTTTCACAATCAAAAAATTTAAAGAAAACACAATAATATACATAATCCAAACTCTCTGAGTATATTCCATCTTTGCATGGCTTATTTTTCTTTATTCCTTTTACTCTATGACTGTCTGTATTCTGTACTCTTTAAATACATTACCTTTAAAAAAAATTTACTTCTTTTTATAACTGTCTATCAAGGATACTCGACTACTTCTCTAACAACATGTATGCCTGCATACCACCATGTGGCACCATGATGATAATTGACTAAACCTCTGAAAATGTAAGCCTCCCCAATTAAATGATTTTTCCTTTATGAGAGTTGCTGTGGTCATGATGTCTTAGAAACCCTAAGACAGATCCCAGACACTGAGCTTATGTAGTAAGCATGACCAAAAGAAAAGAAGAGGCCAGAGGTAGAAGCAACTTACAACACACAAAAGAACAAAAGCTTCTGGAAAAAGAGAGGACAGCACGCGAACTGTCTGTAAAAAGGGACAGCACATAGATGGTCTACAGAAAAGCACTACACATGGACTGTCTGCACAAAAGCATGACATGTGGATGGTCTGTAGAAAGGTGTGGCACATGGGCTGTCTGCAGAAAGGCACAGCAGGTGGACTGTCTACAGAAAGGCACAGCAGGTGGACTGTCTGCAGAAAGGCACAGCAGGTGGGATGTCTGCAGAAAGGCACAGCAGGTGGGATGTCTGCAGAGAGGCACAGCAGGTGGGATGTCTGCAGAGAGGCACAGCAGGTGGGCTGTCTGCAGAAAGGCACAGCAGGTGGGATGTCTGCAGAGAGGCACAGCAGGTGGGATGTCTGCAGAAAGGCACAGTAGGTGAACTGTATACAGAAAAACACAGCAGGCGGGCTGTCTGCACTGTTACAAGTTCGGTTTTGGTGACTAGACAAAGACTAGAAAGTTGTGTCTCACACGAATACTTCTCCTGGCTAAAATTACTGTGTTTTCCAATCTTTTTGAATAAGAAAACTTATAGTGGAAAACTTTCTGATTCTGCTTCTAAAGAACAGTTTTGTAGTCTGAGCATGTGTGGCAATTGTCTCTCCTGAAATCAGGATGAAAGGTGAGAAGTTAAAAACATTCTACTTTAAGCCCCTCCACACCCAGGGCCAGTAAGAAGATGCACCCACAGTGTTCTCTGTGAATCTGCCCCAGGCCCTCACCTCCATGCCCAGGCCCAGTCAAGAACTACATTCATACACTTTCTTAGTTATTACTAAATTGGAATCATCAAAATCTTTCCAATCAAAAATTAACACTGAGGGGCTAGAAAGATGGCTCAGAGGCTAAGGGTACAATCTGATCTTCCAGAGGTCCTGAGTTCAATTCCCAGCAACCACATGGTGGTTTATAATGAGACCTGGCACCCTCTTCTGTAGTGCAGGCAGATCACTGTATAAATAATAAATCTGAAAAAAAAAGCACTGAGTATTTGGAGGACTGACATGCAGATGCCTCTTCTATAAACTCAAATCAACAAAATTCAGGCAACAGCAAAAATAGAACCAAATGTCCACCTAGTAGAGACAGAATATAATCTCGTATTAGACACATCCCCAATTTAATAAATCCAGACACCCAAGTTTCATCACAAAAACACAAACAATATGAAAAGCCAAGATAACCAGTCTCTCCCCAAAAAGACCTCTAGTCCTATAGAAATATTCTCTGTTAAGAATTTCAAAATACAGAATTGAAAAGAATATAATATAATGATCAAAGAAGTCAATGAGTTTAGGGAAGACATGAACAAATATCTGAATAATCTTAAAGAAGACAAGAATAACCCCCAGATTGAAGTTAAAAGGCACAAATACCCAATAAAATCATGAAGACAGTTCAATATTTGAAAAGTGAGATGAGAAAAATATTCCAATTAAATTGTACAAGGAAACAAATAATGACACTATCCTAAAATCTGATAAAGTAGACTTCAAACCAAAATGAACCAGAAAAGATAAAGCAGGGCCCTTCATTCTGACTGATCAAAGGAACAATCAAGCAAGAAGACATTAGAATCCTAAACATATACTCACAAGACTCTGGAGCAGTAAATATTACAAAAAGTCTACTGTTGGCCTTCAAACCACAGACTTACCCCAATTCAATAATAGCAGGTGAAAAGCAACCTCCCTTTCTCAAATTGATGGTTTATAAAAACAAAAAATAAACAGAGAAGCACCAGAGTTAAAAAACATCATGTATCAAATGGACCTAACAGATACGTATAGAATATTAAACACCAAAAAAAATACATTCTCAGCAACCCATGAAAGTTTCTCTAAAATAGACCACATATTGAGACACAAAACAAACCTCAGCAAACATGAAAATATTGAAATAACTTCGTGTATCCTATCTGATCACAAACAGTAAAACTTGAAATCAATAGCAAACTCATAGAGATTAAAGAACACTGCTGAATGATGAGGAATACAAAAAATAAATTAAAATTTTCTGGTAATAAATGAAAATGAAAACATAACATGAAGTAAATGAAAAACCTCTGAGATGCATCAAAAGAGTCCTCAGAGGATAGTTACAGCTCTAAATGCCTACATTTAGAAAGATCAGAATGAGCACAAGTAAATAATGCTGCACCTCAAAATTTAAAAATGAGAACAAAGCAAACTCAAATCTAATCAAAGGAAGAAATAGTAAAACAAGGGTAAAAATTAATGAAAAAGAAACAAAAACGTCACAAATCAATTAATCTAATAGCTAGTTGGTTGGAAAGATAAAAGGGATTGACAGACCCTTAACCAAATTACCAAAAGAAGAAAGGAGGCCAAATTAATAAAATTAGAGATGAACAGGAAAACATTACAAGAAACACCAAAGAAATTCAGAAACTCACAAGGTAATACTCTAAAAACTGATAGATAATCCATTAAACTGAAACCCTAAAACAAATGGATGGATTTCTGTATACATCCAAATAGCCAAAGTTAAAAGAAAAATCAACAACTTAAGCATAGCCGCAGCAAATACAGAGAACGTGACAATAAAAAGTCATGGCTGGAGAGATGGCTTAGCAGTTGCTCTTTCAGAGGACCAGGCTTGATTCCCAGCACCCACATGGTAGCTCACAGCTGTCCATAACTCCAGTTTCAGGGAATCATATGCCCTCTTCTGGCTCACAGGCTTTGCATACATGTGGTACACAGACATACATGGAAGCAAAGGACCCTACATATAAAATAAAAATAAATCTTTAAAAATAATAAAGTCTTCTGACAAAAATAATACAATATACAACAACAATAACAACAGGTCCACATAAATTCACTGTAGAATTCTACCAGACTTTCAAAGAACTACCAACAATTGTTCTCAAGTTGATCCAAAAAGCAAAAACAGAAGTAGCACTTCCAAATTCCGACTACAAAGCCAGGCAAAGATATCACAACAAAAGAGAGCTGTAGACCAATATTCCTGGTGATCATAGAAGCAATAACTCTTTTTTTTTAATTTACTCTTTACTCATATATTGCATCCCAACTATGGATTTTCCTTTTTTCTCCTCCCATCTCTCCTCCTCATCCTTTTGACTCCTCTACCTTTCCCTTCAGAAAAGGCCAGGCCTCCCAGAGATATCAAGCAAACATAGCATGTCAAGTTAAAATAAAACTAGGCCATTCTGGTGAGGATGTGGAGAGAGAGGAACACTCCTCCACTGCTGGTGGGAATACAAACTTGTACAGGCACTGTGGAAATCAATATACTTCAATATACCCAGCTATACCACTCCTGGGCATATGCCCAAAGGATACTCCATCCTACCACAAGACAAAAGCTCTTAATAAAATTCTTGCAAGCCAAAATGGGACTCAGACATGACCAATCTGATTTATCCTAGAGACACCATGATGGTTCAAAACACATTAATCTAATAAATGTAGTAAATCATATAAATGAATTTAAAGACAAAAATCATCGTCTCGACAGATGCAGAAAAGATCTCTGACAAAATCCAACATGCTTTCATGATAACATTGTGTCAGGTGGGTGCCCCCCATGAACAAGCAAATACACAAAATAAATACATAATGAACAAACAAAATAAGAAAATGTATTGTGGTGATAAATATGAAAAGTAAATTTTCGTATATTTTTAAGGTTATAGAAGAGTAGTTAACACAGAAGTAGCATGGAAGAACCTTAAGAGATGGGTAACTCTCATCTCTGTTTTTGTTAATGTTTGAATTGTGAGCCTACATTCATATGTAAAATAATCAAGCCTTAATACCTGAGACTGTGAGCTTACTTGGACATAAGATTATTAAGAGGATGATTAACAAAGGCCTTTTTTACATGGGACTTATCCAACATGAGGATGTCATATGACAGGTGCAACCAGAGCCTGAGGAACCCAAGGTGCCAATATTACTGCTCCTTTGAGCTTGGACTTCCAACCTCAGAGTTGAGAGAAAATAAAACCTTTGTTGTGTAAATCAATCAATCTATGGTATTTTATTATGACATTATACACAAATTAATACAATATTCAAGTACAAAATGTCATCAATGAATTAGCTATGGTATATATACTTTGGTTAAGCAGTAACTTTACTTTTTATTTTGTTTTATTTTATTTTATTGAGGTATTTTTCTCTGTTCCCTTCCCTACATCTCCCCTCCCCTTCAAACCTCTCCCAAGGTCCCCATGCAAGCAATTTACGCAGGAAATCTTGTCTTTTTCTATTTCCCATGTAGATTAGATCCATGTATGTCTCTCTGAGCTGAAACCATTTGGTCAAGTGTTGTGGGAGCTGCGGGCTGTGTTCCTGCTGCCCGTGGTCTCTCAGCGGCTATTGGCTGGAGGAGCGGAAGGACCTCCCGCAACACCCAAGGGCTTTATTTTTTGGTTGGGAGATTTTTGATGGCTGTTTCTATTTCTTTAGCAGTTATAGGTCTATTTAATTTGCTTATCTGGTCTTGATTTAATTTTGGTAAGTGATATTAATCCAGAAAATTGTCCATTTCCTCCTCTAAGCTTTCCAATTTTGTGGAGTACAGGTTTTCGAAATATGACCTGATGATTCTCTGGATTTCCTCTGCATCTATTGTTATGTCCCACTTTTCATTTCTTATTTTGTTAGTTTGGATATTCTCCCTGTGTGTGTTTTGGTTAGTTTAGATAAAGGTTTGTCTATTCTCTTGATTTTCTTGAAGAACCAACTCTTGGTCTCATTGATTCTTTGTATGATTTTATTTCTATTTTGTTGATTTCAGCTCACACTGATTATTTCCTCCTGTCTAGTTCTCTTGGGTAAATTTGCTTCTTTTTGTTCTAAAGTTTTCAAATAATCTGTTAATTCACTAGTGTGGGATTTTTCCAACTTCTTTAGGTAGACATTTAGTGCTATGAACTTTCCTCTTAACACTGCTTTCATTGTGTCCTATAAATTTGAGTATATTGTATGGTCATTTTCATTGAATTTTAGGAATTCTTTAATTTCTCCCTTCATTTCTTCCTTGACCCATTGATGATTCAGGTGAGCATTGTTTAATTCCCATGTGTTTGTGGGTTTTCTGGAATTAATATTGCTGTTGAATTCTAGTTTTAAGCCATGATGACCTGATAAGATACATGGGGCTATTCCAAGTTTTTTGTATTTGTTGATGTTTGTTTTGTTACCAAATATGTGGTCAATTTTTCAAAAATTGTGAGGTGCTGAGAACAAGGTATGTTCTTTTATGTTTAGATGGAATATTCTATAGATGTCTGTTAAGTCCATTTGAGTCATAATATCTGTTAGTTCCTTATTTCTCTGTTAATTTTTAGTCTGATGGACCCTTCCAGTGGTGAGAGAAGAGTGTTGAAGTCTCCCACTATTAGTGTGTGGGATTTAATGTATGATTTAAGCTTTAGAAGTGTTTCTTTTACATATGAGTGTTCCCTTGTATTTGGGGCATAGATGTTCAATATTGAGATGTCCTATTGATAGATTTCTTTTCTATGACTAATATGAAATGTCCTTCTTTGTCTCTTTTGATTTGTTTTAGTTTAAAGTCTATTTTGCTAGATATTAGCATATTAGGTTAGATATTAGGATAGTTATACCAGCTTGTTTCTTATGTCCATTTGATTAGAAAATTTTTTTTCCAACCCTTTACTCTGAGGTGATGTCTGTATTTGAGGTTGAGATGTGTTTATTGTATGCAGAAGAAGGATGGATTCTGTTTTAGTATCCAACCTGTTAGCCTGTGTCTCTTTATAGGTAAGTTGAGTTCATTTATATTAAGGGATATTAACGACCAGTGATTGCTATCGCCTGTTAACTTAGTTTTTGTTGTTAGTGATGTTAATTTGTGTGTTTTTTCCCTTCTTTGGGATTTGCTGCTGTGAGATAACCAATTGTCTGTGTTTTTGTTGATGTAGCCAACTTCCTTGGGTTGGAGTTTTCCTTCTAGTACTTTGTGTAGGGTTTGTGGCTAGGTATTGGTTCAATATGGTTCTGTCATGGAATATCTTGTTTTGTCCTTCTATGGTAATTGAAAGTTTTGTTGGGTATAGTAGTCTGGGCTGGCATCCGTGATCTCTTAATGTCTTCATAACACTTGACCTGGACCTTTTGACTTTCATTGTCTCCACTGTGAAGTCAGGTGTGATTCTGATAGGTCTGCCTTTATATGTTACTTGGCCTTTTTCCTTTGCAGCTCTTAATAGTCTTTCTTTATTCTGTATTTTAGTGTTTTGATTATTATGTGGCAAGGAAACTTTTTTTTGATCCAGTCTCTTTGGTATTCTGTAAGCTTCTTGTATCTTCATAGGAATATCTTTCTTTAGGTTAGGAAAATTTTCTTCTATGATTTTTTTAAAATATATTTTCTGTGCTTTTGAGTTCAACTTCTCCTTCTTCTATACCTATTATTCTTAGGTTTGGTCTTTCCATGGTGCCCATATTTCCTGGATATTTTGTGTTAAGCTTTTGTTAGATTTAATGTTTTCTTTGACTGATGAGTCTATTTCCTCTAATGTGTCTTCAGCATTTGAGATTCTCTCTTCCATCTCTTGTATCCTGCTGTTTATGCTTGTGTTTGTGGTTCCTGATCATTTTCTCATGATTTTTTTCTATAATTCCCTCAGCTTGTGTTTTCTTTATTTTCTCTATTTCAGTTTTCAAGTCTTGAATAGTTTCTTTCGTATGTTTCATTGCTTTTTCTTGGCTTTCTTTAAGAGGTTTATTGATGTTTTTTATTTTTTATTTTTTGTTTGTCTTTTCCTCCATTTCTTTGAAGGAATTTCTCATTTCCTCTTTAAGGGCCTCAAACATTCTCCTGAAGATACTTTTTAGGTCATTTTCTTCTTCATCATCCATATTTGGTTATTCAAGTCTTGCTGTGGTAGGGTCACTAGATTTTACTGGTGTTGTTCTGTTCTTTGTGGTGTTGCATGTGTTCTTACCTTGTCTACCCATATTTTCTTCTAATTGGTGTAGCTGGAGCTGTCTGTGACTCTGGTGATCAATCTACCAGGTGCCAGTGGATTCAAGGCTCAGATGGTTTGTTCCTCATGGTGTAGTCAGTGCCATGGTTCCAATCACCCCATTGGTCCCTTCCTCTTCCTGTAGGTTGCTCAGTGCTCCCAGGGTTTGCTCTGCTACCGTGGAGCTCGCTGTCTCAGGCCTGCTCTCACCTAGGTTGCCATCTCAGAACTGTTTCTGTAAATGTCTCTGGTCTAGATCTGCTCCTGCAGATGTCCCTGGCTTGGGGTTGGTTCTGCTGGAGTACTGGCTCAGGCCTACTCCCTTGAAGGTCCCAGACTCTTTTCTGGACCCGCAGAGATCTATGGTTCCTACCTACACCCTCATAGATCCCAGATTCATGCCTGAAGCCAGAGAAGTCTCTGGCTTCAGCCCACTCCCTCAGGGCTTGCTCCCTTGTACCTGCTCCTGTGGAATTCACTGTATCAGGTCTGCTCCAGCCTAGGTCGCAGGCTCAGTCCTGTTTCCATAAATGTCCCTGGTCTGGATCTACTCCTACTCCTGCGGAGCTTGCCATCTCAGACCTGCTCCAGCCTAGGTCAATGGCTCAGTCCTGCTTCTGTGGAGCAAGCTGTCTCAGGCCTGCTCTGGCCTAGGTCATTGGACCAGTCCTGCTTCTGCAAATGTCCCTCGTATGAATCTGCTCCTACTCCTGTGGAGTTCTCTGCCTAAGGCCTGAACTGGCCCAGGTCGCTGGCTCAGTCCTGCTTCTGTGGAGTCTGGTGCTTCTGCTTAGTTTGGGTTTTTATTGCTGTGAGGAGACACCACGACCATAGCAACTCATATGAAGGAAAACATTTAATTGGGGTGGCCTCACAGTTCAGAGGTTCGATTCATTTTCATCATGGTAGGACATGGCAACATGTAGGCAGACATGGTGCTAGAGAAGGAGCTGAGACTCCTACATCTTGATCCATAGGCAACAGGAGATGAATTGTGTCACGGAGGCCTCAAAGACCACCTCTACAGTGACACCCATGCACCAACAAGGCCATATCTATTCTAACAAAGTCATACCTCCTAATAGTGCACTCCCTTTGAGCTTATGGGGACCAATTACATTCAAACTACAGTAGTTACTTCATCTGAGTATTATAGTCCAATATATTCTCTTAGATCTTCCTAAGATACTTACTCTGTTACAATAGTAAATTGTTCAATAATACTAACAGATATAAACATGTAAATCTAATTCTCAAGCTACTTTTAAAAGTGTTTTCTAAACTAAACCAGAATTTTAGTGGTTTCTGATTCATAAAACAGGTCTAACTAGTGACCTCCTTGAATGCAAACTAGTAATTTGCTTGCTAGTCATAAAACGGGTATTTCATATCTATCATTGAAATAATCATTATTGTAGACCAGTTCTACATCAAGTGCTCTCCAGTCTTCAAGATAATAAGTAAGCCATGACCCCAGTGTCAACGAATTCTGTTTAGTAAGACAACAATGGTGTAAGTTAAAAAATAGTGACAACCCAGTCTTGGTGAGTATTAAAACATAAAATGTGTAATAGCAGAGAAAGATATGAAAGGAATTTGGGGTCTTGTTGGTGGCTCACTGAAAAGTCCATGTGCCAAAATGTTCTTGCCCAAATCTGCCAAGATAAAGTACCATATTGACAAAGAATTACTCTTTCAAGATAATAATAAAATCTTTCCATAAACCCACATATATTTTGATATTACTTATAAAAGACTTATTCCTCAACTTTTTTTACATTAAAATAGTCACTCATTCTAATAAAAAAAAGGGGGGTGGGCATGATACAAGATGTAAGGTTTTATAATAAGTTTAATGTTATTTTATGAGCCCAGTCCATCAAAGACTAATTTGGATGGAAAATGAGTTCATAAAGCCCAGAAAGTAGGCCAGGTTGGTAAGGTCTGAGTTCAGAGTACTGGGCTTTTCCAGACCTTCATCAGGGCTTATAGCCAGGCTATAATTCACTATTCTAAAAATTGGGTCACAGATTAATCAACAGATGTTTATTGGGCCTACTTCTCTCATCTTGTGGGTTTTTTTAAAACATGGTTTTTGAACTCTAATCAAAACCACCCTCCTACCCTTTTACTAACATTTATTTAGAATTTTCTCCTGTCCTTATGCCAGCAAGACAGCATACAAACATTAGAAATACACTGCCCAGATAACTGTTTGCTGATTTTCTCCCTGACGTGTCCCATGTGGCCATGTCTCCTCCGTTCTCTTTAGACAGGTCACCAAAGACTGGTACCAGCCAACCCACCTAATCTTCCTTTAATCACTCATCAGTCTTGGTTCCATTGATGAGTTAAGCATATGAGGAAAAACTGAAAGTGTTTAAAACAGTAAAGCTTGACTAAAGCCAAATCATGACTCAGTGTCATTAACTATCAACAAAATTCAGACAGCAGCTAGGCTCCAGCTCCAGGTCTGATTCTCCTAATCTCACTTCCTTAAGATCAAAGAGTCATTTTCATCTCCTCAAGGCATTCACATCTTGAATGGTGTCTGCAGTTCAGTTGTTGCTAAGAGATACCATTGTTTTTCTAATGGACAAGTGAAAGGCAAGTTCTTGAAAGAAATGTTTATTACTAATGAATACACCATGGTTATATACATGAGAATTGAAGGATCCTTATACATACATAAAGTCTTAAATTTTATTTCTAATCAACTAATATTAAGACTATAAACATTCAAGAAAGTAGTATAGTAAATGAATTTGATCACATGTTGGATAAACTGCCATAAATAAAATTAAAAAGAATAGTATGCCATTAACCATACTCAATATTAATTATGTATTAGGATATGCACATTACTATTTAGGAATCACCAAGTAGTACCTGTCTCTTATAACATGATTTCTCCCCAACTATACCCTTAATTAATCAAATATAAGAGAAAAAATTCAGGATTCATAATCATTTGGCCTAGGCTGTAGTACTAACTATGTAGCTGAGAGAAATGTTTTAGCCAGGGGCTTACTGTCATGGGGGGGGGAGTGGCTTTATTTGTCTCTTATTGACTTAAGAACAGTCGCATATTACAAAATGCATGAGTCAAAGAAATTTACAGGCAAACTTTTACATCATTGACTACGTGATAAGACCCTCCCATCTTCCCACCGCCAGGCAGGGTACTTTGTGGGACACAATACTCTCAGTTTAAGGATTGTAACCTTTACATCATTCTTCTGCATTGACGGCACACTTGGGAACAGAATGAGCTAGAATACTGACTCACTGCAGCTGGGTTATTAATGAAGGCTGGCCCCACCTATTTCTACTGGGAATCATTGGAAACATTTTAGGGGGAAAAAAACTGACCCATATTTTTCTTGGCTAAAACCTCTCAACTTAATAAAGGTAAGTTAGTCTCCTAAGTCCCTGTTTTCTTATACTAAGTTGTTCATTCTTCTTATTCCAGTTTTTGCTGATCTCCTAATTAGTGAAATTTACAACAACCAATTTAAGAAAAATAAATGAACCAGGTATTTTATCTTGTGGCCATTGTATACCTCATCCAAAATAAATAATGAACTTTAGGACAGTTTTAGCAAACCTGAAGGTGTCCTCATAAACTGCTTGAATTAATAATGATCTTTTGCCTGTGTGCCTTTAAATTAATCATCATGATTATTTTGCCTTTACCTTCCCCAAACTATCCACTCAAAATAACCATAGGTAAAAAGAGAAAAACTTCCATTTTTAATTGCGGTTTATAAAGTATGGACTTTTCCAACCTAGACAATTTTAAGAATATCTTAATTGCGCCGAAAGTGTTACCCTGCTTGGGTAGGTGGGATTTCATCTAGACAACAGCATTACACAAACAGGTAGCAGATGAGCTCACTGGTGATATGTGAGATGGGTAAGTGCTGTTTCCCAATTTCATACACCAGGAACTATAGAAGATCCTGAGACACCGTCCCACCTCAAAAGCAGTCAGAAAACATTAAGTAATGACTTTTTATGGTCAGTCCATCTGCAAAGTATGTCTGTCGTGTTGTTTATCTAACACTCATCCCTTCAATGCCCACACGATTCCCTTTGTCTAAGACTAAACGTCATTCATGGGTACTACTCCTGAAAGCTTAAAGAATAGGGTATCACAGTCCTCTGCTTCCTCTATTAAACACTGACTTAAACTAAAAGCAACTTTAGGGAGGAAAGAGTTAATTTGGCTTACAGGTTACAGTCTACCTTAAAGGGAAGCCAAGGCAGGAACTCAAGGCAGGAGCTTGAAGAAGAAGCGCAAAGGAAAGTGCTTACAGGATAGCTTCCTCTGGCTGCCTCAGCTACCTCTCCTGTGCAGCTTAACCCCACCCCCTGCCAAGGGATGCTATCGCCCACAGTGGGCTGGGCCTTCCTACATCAATTGGCAATCAAGTAGGCCCCATTATCATGCCCACAGGCCAATCTGATGGATGAGGTTTCTTCATTTCACTCTTCTAAGGTGTGTCAAGTTGATGACAAAACTGTAGCCCATATCAGCATAACTAACAATGCTGTGGTCTTGGCTGTTGTGCTCAGGAAGGTACAAAACTAGGCTACATTTGACTTTAACAAACACGCCACAAGGCCGTGACTTACTAAGCTTGACTCCTTTTTGTAATAGTCTCAGCTTACGTTCTTAAGAGAAAGCCTAGAGCACAGTTCTCAGAGAGGCACAGTCAGAACACTGTAGCCCCAGCTCATGGGTCTGGATTCAGGTTTTTGGTTTGGCTCTGGTTTATTTTATTGTTTATTTATTGTTTGTTTTTAAAATACTTCCCAAAATCAGAATTCACACTGATTTAAAATTCTTTAGCCACATCTCTTGATCTTCATAGAAATAAAATTTATCACAATTTTTGCTACATTTCAAAAACTTAAGCTGAGTCTGGTGGAGGGGGACAAAAAAAAACAAAACCTCAGTGGGGATAAGAAATATGTCCCACATTTCCTTATTCTTCTTCAATAAAAACTCTTCTTCATCCGTGTTCAAACTCCAGTTAATGATACAGCAGAGGTAACGAGCCTTCTCCATCTTCTCCAAGCATCTGATTGGTGTCAATAAATGGGCATTTCGGTTAAAACTCCTCCCTGCCATGAGAAAATAAAGAACAGTTCATTGGAAAAGCAATAATGTGCTGAAATATATTTCTACTTTAGTGTATCACTACTACATGAATCCTTCAGTAAACCAACCATGCTTCCTATGTTTTCTTAAAGGCTTGTGTATGGGGGGGTGTGTGTGTGCAGGTGTGTGTGTGTGCATGTGTGTGTGTGTGTGTGTGTGGTGCATGTGTGGGTAAATGCTCTCTCTGCTAATTACTTTTAAACTTCTACAAATGCCATAAGTTTTTACTGAATCCCAAATTAATCCCATTAACATCTTGTGGGGCCTCTTGCTTGGTAGCTGGGAAAATGGAGAATGGAAATGCTGTTTGGAGATGTGCCTGAATGTTTTCAATGCCACCTACTCCCTACCAGCAACCCTGGTTTTTCTTTTCCTTTTTTTATTATTCTTTTAGTCTTTGTCAATTCCACACATGGTACAATGTTTTGAGCCTATTCTCTCTCTCTCTCTCACACTCACACACACACACACACACACGCCACCCTCTCTTACCCACTCCCACCATCCCCTTCTTCCCAACAGTGCCCCTCCCATTTTCATCCTTTCTTCTGTTTACGCATGGGCCACTCTTTTGAGTTACGATTGCTTGCGAGAGCGTGAGTAGAAGGTTATTTACTAGAATGTGAGCAACTCGACAGTGGTTAGATCACTGAAGTGAATGACACCCCTTTATTGCCCATAGTCCCTTAGGGGTGGGTGGGACCTTGTGGGACCTTCCTCCCCCGTGGAGCATCCCTCTTAGGGCTGTAGGGCCTGGATCCACTGTCTTTAGTTTCTGAGGCTATTCTTGTTTCATGGACTTTTAAAATATACTCTTAATGCTGTGCAGTCCACCAGAAGAAACCAAAGCATGTTGTCATAATCCTTAATTAGGATGAATCCTTTCTTTCACTATCTTATTCTAAATCCGATACATTTTATTTATTTAGTTAGTTAGTTATTTGATAGGTTTGTAGCACACAACCCAGGCTGGCCTCAGCCTTCCAAGTGCTGAAATTACAGGCATGTATTTTCATACCCTCAGTCCGATGCATTTTTTAATTCAGAAAACACACTCAGGCCAGTGTCTCTGAGGGACTTAGAGAGGGTCTTGGGAAATAATACAACACACACTTTTGTATTCTTTCTTCTGGGCTACCAATAAAAAGGACTGATGAGCCTTGTTGTGGTTGGCGCTGCAGGAAGGAGTGGGTATTCTGGTTTGAAAGGCAACTCCTGCTGCTGTTGCTCTGACAGCATTTAGTGAGGAGTCAGCACTTCTCAGAGAGACTTTTAGAAGCATTGCTACCATGAATATGAAATCTAAAAGTCATCTTACTCAGTTTCTTTGTTGGCAATGTGTCCTATCGGTCAGAGGCTCTGAGTGTCTGCTCAAGGCCTCAGCTGTTATCTTGACTGTAATTTTTTACAAAGACATATCGATTGCTCTGGCTTGGAAGCCATCCATGAGAAACCGGAAGGAGCAACCACCAAGATCAAATTGCAGTGTCACCCACCGCAGTCAGCCACTGCCCATGGGGTCTCTTTACAGGCTAATGTAACTTTGTAAAGAGAGAATTACAGACACTTGCCCAAGAGATATGATTAAAACAAGTAGAAAGAGACAGAATGGAGCCTGAGGAAAGCAGGAGACACATTTAATAAAATGTAGTCCAAAGCCCACTGAAAGTGTCTGGAGAGGAGCAAATGGAAGGTTATGTTTGAGTATGGGAGATTTATGGCTACTCCATAGAAACCCCCTATGGAAGATATTGTATAGCATCAGATTCCTGGTGAGATCTATGGTAGCAAGAGAGAAATGATAACCTAGCTCAAGGCTCTAGGCCAACATCAATGTGAGTTGGTTTTAAATCTCTGCTACTTACTGCCAATATCGTCTCTTAAGTAAAAATCATCTCTCCAAGGTTTCCTTTTTCACATAAAATAAATCTATCTCATGGAGTTATTTGAAGACTTAAATGAGATAATCTCTGTGGACAAGCAAAAAACTCTGACGAATTTAATAAAGGTTAGTTATTACCAAGACCCCTGCTACATGGGCAGTAGTTACTTGCTTACGCTGGCAGCATTAGTTTACGACAAACCACTAAGGCCCAGCATCACGGGGCTGATGCAGTGCTTACATTTGATGCTCTCTCACAAATGCTGCAAACTCAGGATCATTGGCATAGAGTTCCAAAATCCTCATTCTCTCTTGAATTTCCTGGAACAAAGAAAAAAAGGGGGGGGGCTGTGAATTGCATCAGAAAAAACCCAGCTGCCTTTTAAAGGGTATCTAATTATTATAAAAAACATGGGATAAAACCGGACTCTCGGAATGTGGCGGACAATGAGAGCTGACGAGAGGCCAAGGAGAATGGCACAGGAACTTTCAACTGGCGATAGATCGAGAGAGAGACAGAGACCCAAATTGGAGCAATGGTCTGAGCTCTTAAGGTCCAAATGAGGAGCAGAAGGAGGGAGAACATGACCAAGGAAATCAGGACCACGAGGCGTGCACCCACCCACTGTGACAGTGGAACTGATCTATTGGGAGCTCTTCAAGGCCAGCTGGACTGGGACTGAATAAGCATGGGTTGAAACTGGACTCTCTGAACATGGCGGACAATGAAGGCTGATGAGAAGCCAAGGACAATGGCACTAGGTTTCGATCCTAATACATGAACTGGCTTTGTGGGAGCTTAGCCTGTTTTGATGCTCACCTTCCTGGGCCTGGATGGAAGTGGGAGGACCTTGGTCTTCCTGTAGGGCAGGGAATTTGGACTGCTCTTCAGTATCGAGAGGGAGGGGGAATGGACTGGGGGGAGGAGAAGAGGAGTGGGGATGGGGGAGGGGAGTGGGGGGAGGGGGCAATGTGTGGGAGGAGGGGAGGGAAATGGGAAACGGGGAGCAGTTGGAAATTTTAATTAAAAAAGAATAAAAAAATGTAATTAAAAAATTAAAAGAGGGGCTGGAGAGATGGCTCAGCGGTTAAGAGCATTGCCTGCTCTTCCAAAGGTCCTGAGTTCAATTCCCAGCAACCACATGGTGGCTCACAACCATCTGTAAAGAGGTCTGGTGCCCTCTTCTGGCCTGCAGGCATACACGGAGACAGAATATTGTATACATAATAAATAAATAAATAAATAAATAAATAAATAAATATTAAAAAAAAAAGAATTATGAGCTTCTGGGCTACCCAAGAAAGAGTTGAGGAAAGAAACCCCCTTTAGCAAAACAGAAGGTTCCACCTACAGAGTTCTAGATACTCTATGAATGAAGAGTGGCCATGTACCACAGTGGTGAGCACTTGCTTAGCATGCACAAGGCCTTGTGTTTAAGTCCCAGCACCACCGAAAAGAAAGGAAAACTATTTCTGCATAGATCCTATGTAAAATGTTCTAACTCCAGCATCTATTCCTAAGAGAAGAACAAATAAAGCACAGAGAATTTTCTAATTGCAGAAAAATAAGTCACTGGGTAGGAAATAAGGACCAACTCAAAATTTCATACTCTGGGAGACATCATCAGGTAATAACTAACCTAAATATTCTTTATCTTTTTTTTTTTTCAAGACAGGGTTTCTCTGTGGTTTTGGAGCCTGTCCTGGAACTAGCTCTTGTAGACCAGGCTGGTCTCCAACTCCCAGAGATCCGCCTGCCTCTGCCTCCCGAGTGCTGGGATTAAAGGCGTGCGCATCTCTTCAGGCCCGTGCATATGTACACACCCACACATGCTCACATAAACCAGCCCCATGCATATGCACACATGCCCACACACATGCTCACATGGACCAGCCCTATGCATATGCACACATGCCCACACACATGTTCACACAGACCAGCCCCATGCATATGTACACACCCACACATACTCACACAGACCAGCCCCGTGCATATGTCACATGCCCACACATGCTCACATGAACCTGCCCCATGCATATGCACACACACCCACACACATGTTCACACAGACCAGCAATGCAATGATGGAAATGGAAGTCTCCTACCTCTTTGGAAAGGTCACTGCTCTCATACATCTGTCTGATTTCTTCTCTGCTCAGACCCCCAAGCACCTCTTCACTAGCTGAGCTATAGAACGGTCGATGGCTACAGGGCCTCTCATACTGCTCACATCCAGCCAGGTGGCTTTCATATGCAGGGTTGTACTTTATAGCATTCTCCACAGATGACAGGCTGTCGGGCTGGCTGCTGGAGCCACGGGAAGAAACGCATGATTGATTAAAGAGCTCCCCTGGGTGCTCAACTAGGTAAAGGCTATTTTTCTAGCCTGTTTTCTAGGTTTCTGTTAGGGAAAAGGCAGTGGACATAGATGTGGAGTCAGGGGAACTATGAGACATGTCTAGATGAGTCTCAGATGTCTCTACTACACCGTTTCATTCATGAGATTTCCCCCACAGTATCTGACACATATTGGTTGAGAACTACATCTGCCAGTGAATAGTATTTCATTAAATAAACACAGCTCCATCATTTCCAGAGCAACATCTATGAGATAATCATATGTAACCACATAGAAAATTCTCACAAAAATTCAAATACTGGAGGACCGAAAGCCCTGGGCCTCAATCGAATTCAATTCAGTTTGAATTTGCTGAGCAGAGACTATGTGCCATGACCTCTCTAAATGCTGATGAGCCAAAGAATTCATTGGCCTTTGCCCTAAATAAGATCTCAGTCTGTTGAAAATTCAGCTTAAGAGTGATGGACATCTGTCTTGGTGCTCTCAGAAGGGGTGTCCCTTAGCTAGGACAGAGGCAGGAGAGACTGACCTAAGGTAACTCTTGTGGACTCTAGCAGTGCACCAAGACATTCACATGGACCTCCTTGACCTGGCTCATGTTCCCTCACTAGTACAAAGAGACCCACCCATCCCCTGCAAAGGGACTTTCTTCTCTCCCACTGTCACAATAATTACAAACTCTCAAGACTCTCTAGTTCAGTCCTCATCCAGGCTTCTAGAATCTTATTCACAGACTACCTACATGTCTTCAGATGTTTCCTTCAACTTCGCAGCTCTCTGTCTCCTCCCAGCTCTATGTCCAATACTTGGTACATAGTAAGCAATTAGTAAACAGGCATCCAGTCCCATTAGGAAGCTCTTTCCTTATTTACCTGGTGGGCCTCTGCCTTTCTCTCCGGATATTATGAGCCTGAAGTGTCTTCACAATGAAGAAGACGACAGCAGAAACCACAAGGAGAAGGCTAACCACAGAGGCTATGGTGATGCCTATGACAAAGGGCTCAGACACAAACTCCTCACAGTGCTGGCCTCGGTACCACCAGTTCGAACCAACCCGGCATCTGTAAAAATACAGTCACCAAACTCAAGATCTGAATCACTTTGCTCTAAATGACAGCAAACAGAATCTTCAGTGGAACGGGAAAGGTGGATATATAAATTCTGATCGTGTGCATCTTCATTAAAGACTTGAAGGGAGTGCTGGGCTATAGGCCAGTAGTAGCGTGTTTGCCTAGTGCACATAAAACCCTGGGTTCCATTCCCAGCAGACATACAAGTTAAATGAGCCTATGATCAAAGTCAACATACAATGTCGGACATAGACCAGCAGATCCTGAACAAGTGTTTTTAAATGGCTGGTTAAAATAGGAAAGGCTTAAAGAAATATCATATTCAACCTTCTCATTTACAGACGACAAAAGCACACACCCAGGAAGGAAGGTGACTGCCACTCACTTACTATACCTTCTAGAATGCAGTTTTAACAACTCACCTGACCCTGGCCACCCTAAGGAGATTCTCAAAGTTTTAAGTCAACAGACTTGCACTAAAATGTCTTCAATCCCCAAAACAGTAAGGAAATCACTGCTTTGTAAAATAATGTTAATTTTCCTGGCCATCAAGAAACTATAATTGCCATTAGTCTCCTAGTTAAACCTTACACTTTTTTTGTATAAAAGCATTGAATCACCTCCAGCTATTTTCTCTATCTGGAGTGTCTATGCCAATGTTTACATTCACACATTAGCATCTTATTTATCTTCCTCCTGATTATTTCCAGAATTCCCTCCTCTTTCAGCTGTACATCTGTGGTTATGTGTGGCTGAGAAGTCAGTATGTTTGGATTTTTTGTTTGTTTTTGTTTCTTTCCAGGCAGGGGTCAGAAAAGGGTCATTGGTCTATTTGGGTTGTGTGCCTGTGGTTTCCTCAGAGGTTCTGCCTTTACAAATGGATCTCAAGCTTGATGTGGGAGTTCCTTCTGTGTGCTGTGATTACCATTAATGAATAAAGGAACTGCTTTGGACCTATAGCAAGGCAGAACTTAGGTACTCAGGGAAAGCTAGGCTGAATGCTGGGAGGAAGAAGGGCAGAGTTAGAGAGAGATGCCATGGAACCGCCAGAGTCAGACATGGCAAAAGTTTGCCGGTAAGCCACTGCCATGTGGCAGTACACAGATTAATGGAAATGGGTTAAACTAAGATATAAGAGTTAGCCAATTAGAAGTTAGAGCTAATGGGCCAAGCAGTGTTTTAATTAATATAGTTTCTGTGTGGTTATTTCAGGTCTAAGCTGTGTGGTTATTTCTGTGTGGTTATTTCGGGTGGCCAGAAACGAACAAGCGGCCTCCTCCTACACAGACTCAGGGAAGATACATTTGCTGTCACTTTGAAAACCTTACTATCTGTGCTACTTCAGTCTTGAATACTCAGTATGCTAAAAGGAACACAAAGTCATTAAGAGCTGGAAAGATGGCTCGTGACCCGTTAAGAACACTTGGTGCTCTCATGGAGGACCAAGATTTGGTTCCTAGAATCCACATGTCAGTTCACAACCACCTGTAACTCCAGTCCCAGGGGATGTAACACCTTCTGACTTACGTGGGCACCAGATATGTATACAACGCATATATTTGAATGCAGGAAAACACTCATACACATAAAATAAAATAAATCTTCAAAGAATAAATTATTTTGCATGTAGAGTATTGATCTTACATGTAAATCTTTTTTATATATTTATTTATTATGTATACAATATTCTGTCTGTGTGTATGCCTACTGGGCAGAAGAGGGCACCAGATGGTTGTGAGCCACCATGTGGTTGCCGGGAATTGAACTCAGGACCTTTAGGAAGAGCGAGCAATGCTCTTACCCACTGAGCCATCTCTCCAGCCCTACATATAAATCTTACCTAAAGAATGATGATCTCATCACCCCGATTGAAATCAGCCTATAAAGATCTCCAGATAGTCCAAGTACTCTCAGTAGGACACATTCAAAAAAATAAGTTTACAACTTCCTAACAGCGTAAAAGCACCCTCATGAGTATGTGATTCGGGCCTATTGAGTGACCCAGTCTTCACATGAGAATCAGACAGTGTCCATCAAATTGCCAGACATAATAAACATTATTGTGACTACCCCACAATTATTCTGTCAACCTATTTTCTTCAGAAGTATATATAACCTCAAAAGCCAAAATCTCTAATTGCAACATACCTACAAATGGCCCCATGCCCGGGTATAATGTCACACTTTCCATCATTCAAGCAGAAGTCAGGCTGTAGATCACAAAGACTTTGACAGGGCAGTTCATCCACACTCAGGTACCCAGGGTAGCATTTGCATTTTGCTTCTCCACTCCATGGATTTACCAAACACTCGGAAAATTCGTTACAGGCTTGAAATTTGCAAGGGTTGGCATCATCACCTAAAGCATCAAAAGAACCAGAGAACACGAGGAAAATCAAAGTGCAGGAACTAAGGTATATGAAGAAAGTTCTTCCCTTAAACCACCATAGGAAAAATCCCAACCTGCAGCATAATAATACACCATCACCTCTACACACTCTGTTGTGTGCCTGCCCCACGCTGAGCTCATGGGATAAGAAGAGAGTCTAGAAAATATGGTGATATTCTAGGTGGGGATATCCTAGATCAGCATTGGGAGTGGTTGAGATTTGCAGGAACTACTGATAGAAAAGGAAATCATCCCCGTGCCTCCTCAGACCATTCTGAACAATATTTTGTCTTCATTAACTTATTCTTTAACTGACTGGGTAAGAGATGAGGACAAAAAATAATTTGGAAAATAAAACCAGTCAAAAGTGATGTAAGATATTAACTATGGATGGATCTACTATAGTCCCTCCATATTTTCTTCCATAGTGAACAGCAAGGGGTAAACAGTAAATGGGGAAACAACAGCAGAGATATTGAAAATAGAGCTAATAGCTAGAAATGATCATAGACATATATGTGAGAAAGTATGAAGTTTATCTAGAAAGGATTGAAAATTAGTAGTCTCTTGTCTACTTCCCCTATCCAGGCGGATGACTATACGTTTTTCTTTGGGTTCACCTTCTTATTTAGCTTCTCTAGGATCACAAATTATATGCTCAATGTCCTTTATTTATGGCTAGAAACCAATTATGAGTGAGTACATCCCATGTTCCTCTTTTTGGGTCTGGGATACCTCACTCAGGATAGTGTTTTCTACTTCTATCCATTTGCATGCAAAATTCGAGAAGTCATTGTTTTTTACCGCTGAGTAGTACTCTAATATGTAATATATTCCACACTTTCTTCATCCATTCTTCCATTGAAGGGCATCTGGGAACTTGCGGGTGAGGTGGCATGGGGCTAAGGGGAAATGGGGTGAGAAACGTGAGAAGGGGAGGATGGGAGGAGCTTGGGGGAATGGGATGGTTGGGATATAGGAAGGGTGGATACGGGAGCAGCGAAATATATATCCTAACTTAAGGGAGCCATCTTAGGGTTGGCAAGAGACTTGACTCTAGAGGGGCTCGCAGGTGTCCAGGGAGATGTCCCCAGCTGGTACGTTGGGCAACTGAGGAGAGGGAACCTGAAATGACCCTATCCTATACTGATGAATATCTTACATATCACCTTAGAACCTTCATCTGGTGATGGATCGAGATAGAGACAGAGACCCAATTTGGAGCAACGGACTGAGCTCTTAAGGTCCAAATGAGGAGCAGAAGGAGGGAGAACACCAGCAAGGAAGTCAGGACCACGAGGGGTGCACCCACCTACTGTGATAGTGGAACTGATCTATTGGGAGCCCACCAAGGCCAGCTGGACTGGGACTGAATAAGCATGGGTTGAAACTGGACTCCTTGAACATGGCAGACAATGAAGGCTGATGAGAAGCCAAGGACAATGGCACTAGGTTTCGATCCTAATACATGAACTGGCTTTGTGGGAGCTTAGCCTGTTTGGATGCTCACCTTCCTGGACCTAGATAGAAGTGGGAGGACTTTGATCTTCCCGCAGGGCAGGGAATTTGGACTGCTCTTCAGTATCGAGAGGGAGGGGGAATGGAGTGGGGGGAGGGGAAGAGGAGTGGGGGTGGGGGAGGGGAGTGGGGGGAGGGGCAATATGTGGGAGGAGGGGGAGGGAAACGGGAAACGGGGAGGAGGCGGAAATTTTAATTAAAAAAGAATAAATTAAAAAAAATAAATAAAAAATAAAGAAAATTAGTAGTCTCTTCATTTCCAGAAAAATTAATATCTTTTTTTTAATCAGTAAATGTTTTCACTGTTCTGGAACTTACAGACGATATACAGAAAGCCTTATCTAACACACACAGGTAGTTTCTATAAGAGACTACACAGCAGGATCCCACTGTGCATTCCCTGAGCATTTGCCTCATAGCCTAGTAATTATCTAGTGACTTTGTAATCACAAAATAATCTAATTTTGAGCCATAATTAAAAATAGAAACATATATAATAGGTGTTGCATATAGTCTCGCTTTATTAATAAAAGCAAAGATTTTGGAGACACCAAGTGTGAAAAAGTTAGGTAAAATACAAAAGCACTTACCTAAGCCAATGTTGACATAAAGCAAGAATAATAATTTAAATATACATG
This sequence comes from Chionomys nivalis, assembly GCF_950005125.1. NCBI lineage: Eukaryota > Metazoa > Chordata > Mammalia > Rodentia > Cricetidae > Chionomys > Chionomys nivalis. Next base: position 57,430,395 of record NC_080088.1, on the reverse strand, counting down.
TAGTGGAGCAAATCTATCTGAAAATTTTAAACTTTGTGACTACTTTATGGGTGTAGGAGGAAGAAGATAATAGAATCTCTTTTCTACAGAGTAGACACTATGAGGGAATGTGCTTATCTATTGTAATCCTTTTTAAAAAGAAGTTGACTAGAAGTTAAATATATAGCTCCGTGGCTGCGCACCAGCCTAACTTGTTTGAGGTCCAGGGTTTGAACTCCAGAACTTTGAAAGTGGAAGGGGAGCACCATCACAATAACAACGAGTCATACTGCTCATATAGAGAGAGCTAGTCAAATCCTCTTGAATGTTTGTTTAGTCCTGAGGCACACCTTATTAACTATATAGGCCGGATAATAGAATGTCCATATAATACATGAGCAACTTAGAGATCACATGGCTTGTTTAGAGACACGCAAATGATAAACGATGAAGTGAAGGCAAACATTCTTGCCTTACAAATTGTAATTAATTGCTTCTTCCACACAGCAAAGACTGTGCAAACAGCCTTAGAGAGCTCATGTAACAAAATATTTGAATAGGGAAGATTAGCTAAATCATTTTCCCATTTGCAATGAATAATGGTCCTTCAAAGATTTCAAAGGAAAGAAGGCTTGCATTTCTCCCCCAGCTTAGAAAAAAAGTAGGTCTCATTTTCAAACAAGTTTGAGAATAAAAAGGGTACAGAAATATGATGCTAGACATTCCACCTGACTCCTACTCAAAAATACCATCCCCTGGTGTGTAGAAGGAAAAAATAAAACAAAACTTCAGGTTCCAGTGGTATTCTCTGCATCAAGTTCTTCCAAACAAAAACAGTGGTTCCTTTTGAGAATATTCTCTTGGGTACTTAGAGTACTGTGCTTACTACAACAGACACACGTCCTCATGGAAATTTCAGCTGGGAAATGGCTGTTAAGCACTGTCCACACAAGATAACACTATAAAAGTGTGCTACATTCTACAGAGAAATGACCATGGTGTTATAGGAAGACTAACTCCAGGGTGGAGTATGGGGATTTCTAGAAGCAACATTTGAACCAAGGCCTAAACTAATCAGGAAATATTTTGGCAAAGAGGGTAGTAATAAGCAAAACCTTTAAGGCCACAGAAAGATCTGGGTGTCTGAGAACCTGAAACACAATCTGACTAGACTATGGTGGGCCAAAGGTTAGATCACTGGGTAACACTAGGAAGAAAGATGGGGTTCAGACTATGTGGCCTTGAACTAGGCAGCCGTTGATACACATAAAGCAGCCATGTAAGATCATCTAAAAGCTGATTTACAGAGTGTTAGGGCTGCTGTCTGGAGAAGAGGCAGGTGGAGGAGCTAGAGAAATAAAAGAAGTGGTCAATTTGAGATATGGTGTTCATTTGGATAGGCTAGTAACCATGACAACAGAGACAAGAGCCTGGTTTGGGGATATTTTATAACTCAGTGTAAGTTTGGTGAACAGCTGAACGTTGCAGTGATGGGAACTACCAAATCAAGAGTGACTTCCCAGATTTTCCTAGGTTTCTGGTTGAGACTGAGAAGCATAGATTAAATGAACAGTAGAAGGTTGCACAAAGTAAAAATTCACTCTTAAAAACTTCCAATTTAGTATAGGTAGAATATGTCAAATGCACTCCAGCAGGGATTGTCCAGCAATTAAATAATACTTCTCAGAGAAGCCTGAGCAGTACAGAGAAACATGGAGTTAAGTAAAGTAAGACCTGGTGATTTGAGACTCAGGGCTGTAATCCCAACTTCTTGGAAGGATGAGACAAGGGGTTGCAAATTTATGGCCTGCTTATCCTGCAGAGGTAATTCAAAGCCAGCCTGGACAACTTTGGTGAGCCTGTCTCAAAACAAAAACAGATGGCTGAGGACATAGCTCAGTGGTGGTTTGTCTAGCATGTGGAAGCCCCAACTTCCACACACAAAAATGCAGAGATACTAGTACAAAACTTAAAAGGAATCAATACAGAAACTTAAAGTGTTTATCTATAGATCATCTATTGAAAGAAGAAAGGACACGTTTAGGGTCATGGCAACACAGAGACAAAGCAAAAGCAGAATAAGTGAAAGAGACCCGGAAAGAGCGTGTAGAAAAAGGCCTGGGAGGTAAACATAAGGGTTGTTTTGTAAACCTTTGTAAGCAACCGTTGTCTCCTCGACATGTGAGAGTCCCTTGAAACACTTATCGCACTAATTTTCAAGATGTGGCACCATGTCCGATGCAGTACTTTTTCCTTCCTGTGAGTATCAGATTTGCTTTGACTCAATGGAAAAGAAAACACACAAGAATCGGTACTGGGTTCTACTAAGATGCCTCAGATGATAGGCACTATGGTTACCTGATTCCACATCCAGGGAGTACTTATCAATATCCAAGTTCATGGTTTGGTAGGCAGTAGTACAAAAATCTTCCAGAATCATATACATGGCATTGTTGACGTCTGGAGGGACAGACTCAGCGAACTTCACTCGGCTGTTCACCACAACGCTGCCATTTCTGAAGTTCAGGATTTCTAAGTTCCGGAACCCTGACAGATTCGACTGAAGATAGGGAACCAACTGGAAATGACAAAGTGATCATGCTTACTGCCAATCCTTAACGTTTAGTTGAATGCACGCCAGAAAGGCAATAAAACATACAAAATCAAACAAAAAGAATGCTCGGGTGAGTTTTTTTTTCTTTTTAGTATGTATTCGACAAAATGTAAAACCTCCTGTCCCTGCAGGAGAAAGTTTCTAATTTTTTTCATCTATATAACTGGATTTAACAGCATACACGTTATATGTACATATGTATCATACGTGACTGTTCCCCATGTCCTATGCATATACAAATAAGACATACACGCAGAAGAGGCCTATTTGGGAAAATAGGTAGACTAGTGGGAGGCTGATGAAAGACAGAGGAAAGGAATGTAAGTTTGAGTATGAGCAAAACATAACGATATGTATGTATAAAATGCCACAATGAAAACCTTTATTTTATACAGCAACTAAAAAAAAAAAAGGAATGGTTTGATTGTATAAATTACGAATATCATGAGATCTTCATGATGCATTTAGAAATTTTATGGAACTCATAAACCATTCTAGATGCTTAGAGTTTATTCCCTCTGTTTCGCTGAAGGGCCCCAACAATGAAGATATGAACATCCACAAAAGATGGGTCTCACAGTGAGTTTACGAGTTCCTTTCAGGCCGGGCGGTGGTGGCACACGCCTTTAATCCCAGCACTCGGAAGGCAGAGGCAGGCGGATCTTTGGGAGTTCAAGGCAAGCCTGGTCTACAAGAGCTAGTTCCGGGACGGGCACCAAAGCTACAGAGAAACCCTGTCTCGAAAAAAAAAAAAAAAAAAAAAAAAAAGAGTTCCTTTCAGTTCAGTCACAGAATCCCTGCCATATAATCTTAAGCATCTAATCTCAAGTCATTCTGATGCCATGTTTCCAGTTCTTGAATTCACCTGCCTTATTGTTTGCCTATCAGTCAAAGCCATGGTGCTGCCTGGTAAGAGGAAATCAATGCCCATGGAAAACCACTTCTCTGGACTCTGACTTAGTGAGCTGAGGACAGAAAGGGATTCACATAACATTCACTAATACTCGTGTTTTACAATCTATGCTTACCAGTTCTAAGAACCTTTGCTCCAGGGCTTTATATTCCAAAGAGTTTTTATTAAACAAGTCTTCTGAAAACATCATGTTTGTCACTCGGAGGCTAAAGAACACCACCAATGTTCCTGCGGTCTGGGTGTGACTCAAGTCACCTCCTTTTGTGGGCTGAGCCACAATAGGCATCTCTGTGTAGCGAACATTTGTAGACATTTCCACATAGCTACCAACCTTGCCATTTTGTTCTGGTGTTAGCTCAGGCTGATAGTAATCTGTGCCTACCCGATCTAGTTCTAATGAAATATCCTGTACACCCATTATTACTTCATCTTCTAGCTGGGTGGAGCTGGCTGTTGGAGGCAATTCAGTAGACTGTGTCATGGAAGCTTTCAACCAGAGCCTGTCAGTGCTCGCTCGGGTACTTGCCAATGTGTCTCCGGACAATTTCCCTGAGGACGAAGTTCGTGTCCAAACCATATCTGATTCTGGCAATATGGTCCACACAGGTTGCATATCTGGCTTCTCCACCGATATTTCACTGTGAAGCCCTTCATGACTGGATGGCTCTGCTTGCACCATATCTTCCTTTGGAAGGGTTTTCACTCCCTCTGTTTGCTCAGTGGAAGCAGAGGTTGTTAGAGCTGCCAGCAAAGAGGATGCTTTGGTAGCTGAGTAAGAATCAGTGTCTGGTGCGTCTGATGTGTGCTTAGAAAAAGACAGAGATGTGGCCTGAGTTGCAGACTCTACCAAGATGGGTAGAGTAAATCCACCAAGGGGTTCTTCCTCCGCAAAGCTGGTGGCTCTATCACTATCTCTGTGCTCTGAAGGTTCAGCAGTTTGTTCTGTGGAATCTACTCTACCATCTATATGTAATTTTTCTAGACCTTCACTTGGCAAGAGTACATACTCATCTTCAGGCCACGACTGTGACAGTGTTTCAGTGGTCTTCTCTGCTGAAGCCTCACTCTGTGGCCAAGTAATCAGATCCACATTTTTCCCAGACCCAGAGCCCAAACCACTTTCAAAAATGAACTCGTTTTCTTTGGAGGTGTCTGGAAACCATGGGCTTGCATCCAGTCGGTCTGCGACTTTGGAAGTCAAGGAGTCCATGCCAGAAGGTGCAGGTGTGACTTTAACAAGGTCTTCTATGACAGAAGAGGTCAGATGTGGTGAAGGTGTCAAGAGAGTCATGCCAGAGTCTTCCATGGGTGGTACTGTTTCTTTTGGCACAGATTTAACTAATGAGCTTGAAGGCACTACATCCATAGAAGCATCTTCTGGTTCTTCAATATTGGCTAATCCTAAAAAAACAGTGTTTTCTGTTAGTTAATCTACAAAATGAAACCCTTGTTCTCCAATAAAACTAGGTACCTATTTTCTCCAGTTACCAGGGACAATTCTGACCTTTAATATCTATACTGCGAGAAGACGCAATCAAAAATTCATAGTGCAGGATAAGAATTCATGAACATAACCCACTTCTCTGAGTTGAAGATTTGATTACTGAAACAATCCTCAAGCACTTGACTTAATATTTACACTACAGGAAGATATGATCATAAATTCATAGTGTGGGAAAAGCATTCACAAATACAATCCACTTCTCTGGGGTGAAGATTTAATTATTGAAATAAGCATCAAGCACTTGCATTTTTGTCCAATGGAAATAAATAATTAACCATATTGAAAAACACAGATAGAACCCACTGGAAATTTATGGGAAATTTTTTCTGAATGTTATATTTCTCTTTTTCTTCTATGCTTATTGTCTTTATTCTTTATATTTCCCTCGTGTTCAAAATTCTAGACCCATTATTTATATCTTTATTCATTTTCTCTTTCATACATACAGTCTATCCCACAACATTCAGAGCAATTGTTCTCAACCTTCTTAATACTGTGACTCTTTAATATAGTTACTGATGTTGATTGCCCCCAACCATAAAATTATTTTCATTGCTACTTCATAACTGCAATTTTGCTACTATTATGAACTATAATGTAAATATCTGTGCTTTTTAATAGTCTTAGGTGACCTCTGGGAAAGGATCATTGTCACAACCCACATACTGAGAACCACCGATCTAGAGGATTAACTATTTTGTTTCCACCTCTATTGCTCTGTGCCTTTCCTAGTTTATATTCTCCTCAATATTACTATAACCTAAACGCCTTAGAGCTTCTCCCATAATCTTATTAGAACATACTGGAATAATCTTCTTTGATGTAGTTCACTATATTCAAGCAGGCAGAGTTCTTTGTTAGTAGTAGGTACAGTAATTTGATTACATATCCTTCAATGTGACCTTCAAAATATCTCTTAATTGATCTCCACCCTACTTCCCTAAGTGCATTTCTTAAGATACAGTGATTTTTACTTTCCAATCTGACCACTTAAATCTGTTTTTTCTTCTCAGGCACATTTCCCAAGACATTTTCTCCCTAAGGAACGCTACCCTGTTTTCTGCTCCACTAGAATCTCTCTAAAGCCCTTGCCCCCTGAGTCAGAAGACAATTATGAAAAGTGATTCAAGTTTCTCACCGTCTTCTAATATGGAGGCTCCAGAAGTCCTTCCCTCAGAAGCCACAGGCAAGCCCATCTCAAGCACTGCTGGGGTAACAGAATGAAGAGTCAAGCGGCTACCCTCTAAAACCTCCGGGGAAGAACTGACGACCACCTTCGCGGGTGAGGCTAATTTAGGCGTAGACCCTGAATCACCCAAAGCACTTGTTTCCTGGAGTTCCCCGCCAGTGGCTGAGGGAGGACCAGAGCTGAAACCAGGTGCTGAGATACTGGTGGTGGTGGACTCATCTGCTGAGAGCCATTCAGCTTGAAGGGTGTTCTCCTGGGGAGGGAGAAAAAGGCTACATCACATCAGAGAGAAAAGAACCACATGGAAAGGAAATACTGGGTGGAAGGAACACAAGAGTCCTTGAAGGATACAATCTGGGATCGAATCCCAGTTCAGCAAGCTACTATTCTGAAAATCTACAGAGAACCCACATAGCCTCCTAGAATTCACCTGGCAGGGCCAGGTGAAATGCCATAGTTAGAAGACTCGAAACAAAGTGAACACTTGAGAGAGAGCTCTGTTTCTCCGGCTTTGGGTGTTTCGTTTCCTTCTATCTTTTTGGCATAAATGACTTTAAATACATAGAAGTTAGCAATATATATAACTCTCTTGGCACAGACCTCAACATACTACCCACAACAGGAAGAAATAATTAACAATTTTATCCATCATTTTGAAAGATGTTTAATTAGAGGCTTTTATTTTTTCTGAAAAATGTCACCATATCACAATGTGGGCTGTTGTCTCAAATAAAAAGACATACTTATGAAGTTGCTGCATGCCTCAAAATGCACTTTTCTCTTTCTCCAAACTTTATATTAATGTTTGGCTTTAGAAATAGAAAGTAGACAGAAATACAACCCTTGAATGTGCTAATTATTTAATCTTATGAGAGCTATTCTATTACAAGAAATTAACCGAAGAAACTGTTAATAGATAAAAGAGTCATAATGCGGTGGGAGTTTGCGTATTTTAATCTATGTTAGACATTAGCCTGGCATATAATATTCCTCTTTTAAGATTTCTTTATTTTTAGTGAATGAGTACTTTGCGCCGCATGTATGCCTGGTCCCACAGAGGCCAGGAGAAGGCACTGGATACCCAAGAACTGGAGTTAGAGATGGTTGTAAGGAGTCATATGGGTGCTGGGACCTGAACCCAGGTTCCAGGGAAGGTAGCAAGTGCTCTTAACTGCTAAACCATTTTTCCCAGCTCCAGAATCCAATATTCTAATAAGCTGAGTTAACTGGAGTAAAATGTACGGTACAAGTGAAAAATGCAGGTGCATGAAGGAGGAAGCGGAAGGCCATCCTCAAATGATGAGGTGCAACAGCAAACGAGGTAGGGAGGAAGTGAAAGATTTCAAGACAGGGAGAAAAACACCCTCCTGGGGGCTCTCCAACGGGTGTGAATCTGAAGAGAGGAAGACTGGTCGTAGAGGGGATCTCATCAGACAGACAACATTCAGCACTCACATAGTCAACAGTAGCATCTTGGGAGCCTGAGACCATGGGTAGCACAGTTAGTCTTAAATAACTGTGCAGTGTAAGTGACTTGCAATTGCTGACCTGTGTGCAGGGTATACCTGTGTAACTCAGTACCATATAGACACACAAAGCTGCCCTGGATTTTGCCTTAAAATGTCTAAGTTATTCTGAATGGATTTGAAGGAGAGAGTAAAAGTTTAATTAATAAACAATAGTATAATGAATTGAAATCCTAAATATTAAAGAAGGAAGTCAAGGAACTATATTAACTTGTGAACGGCTCAGGGAGTTTACAAACCCATTCTTCAGGAATGGGAGGAGAACAGAGTATGCACATGTATGTCAACATATAAATGTATCAATTTTAAACCTAGGAAGACTCTAGAATCGGGTAATCCAATCATGCCTTGTGTGTTACAGGTAAAGAGATTTTCATAGGAGTTAAATGGCCAAAACAATCACAAAAAAAAAAAGAAGAAAAGAAGAAAAAAAAAAGAGGAACCATCAGAATTTAAAGCCATGGCTCTGGGTTCCTTAGTACTGCTGTTTCTCCCACTCGAACTTAGATGGGTGATTTCTTTATTGTATCAATAGATGCTTCTAGTAACAAATTCAACTCACAAATTCTTTTTAATTCAGCATTTAATGTTATACTGGTCAGTTTCACTGGTTCTAATTTCCATGTGAAAAACTTTCTAGTTCTGAAGAAGGCATAGTGAAAAACAAGTGATTTTTATAACTGGAATGCCAGGAACTTCCAAATTTAATCTTCCCACCTCTCAAGAAGTCTAAAATGTTAATCTTGGTAACAAATGTCACTTCTCTAATAAAGTAAAACATTACAGAAAGTAAGCAAGCAAGCAAGTCAATTATTGTTATGTCTTTTTGCCACTCATCAACATTACGCTAACTCTTTTGTGTTCCCATAAATATTAGAAGCTAACAAATCAACTGGGTTTTATAGATGTGGTGAATAAAATAGTGGCACCAGGGGCTAGGAAATGTAGGGGAAGCAGGCATCTAAAGATCGAGGTTCATGGTATAAAATCACAGTTAGAGGGGAAAAGATCTAGTACTCTATAGCATAGCAGAACGACTATAGTTAACCAACAACCTGTGGCCCATTTCAAATAGCTAAGATCAATTATTTCCAACATATATAATGACGATAAATATTTGGTCATAGATGACCAGTTACCCTTATTTGATCATGTTGTGTGTTGACAAAAACTCACATTTACTCCACACACATACATGATATTATGTATTAATAATTTTTTTACATACTCTGCATCCTTAAATGGTTACTTCATTCCCTGCAGCTGTCACTTCTCATAAAGAGTTTGGCTGCAGGAACAATGGAGCACCAAGGTGTAACTAAATGATAAGCCCAATTAGTCAGTGCTTGCCATCCTTGACAGCCACAGCAACATTCTGACAACTTTGGGACAAAAGGGAATGGGGACTTCATGGGATCAGTTAGTCCTAGTTCTCAAAAGAAGATAAAAATCTGCATTCTTATGTAAAAAACCTAGTGTTTAGACACTAACTTTTTAAAATTAGTTTCAAAATACAAGTTCCATTCTGAATCCAGCTATATGGTATCAACTAGCAACCTCTGGCTGATAGAGAAAATCTTGTCTTTTCACTGTGTGTGTGTGTGTGTGTGTGTGTGTGTGTGTGTGTGTGTTTGGGGCTGGGAGTATGTGAGATGTGGAGTCCAGAAGCTGATGCTACATACATTCTTCTTTCACTATCTTAGCTTGTGAGACAGGGTTTCTCATTGAATCTTGAGTTCACCAACAGTCTAGATTAACGAGCTCTGGGGACTCTGTTGCACCCCTGTTCTAGCACTAGTGTGGCAGATGAGCACTGTCATACCCACTTTTTATGTGGATGCTGGGAATGTGAACAAAGTTTGTCATGTTTGAATGGCAGACTCTTTATAGACTGACCTCTATGGTCATCCCCAAAATCTTTAATTCGTGTTTATAAACTACCATCACAGCTTGCCTGTGATTAGAGAGGTCCCGGGATGATGGGATTAGAAGCATGGCTGTAGGTAGCCTTGCGTCTACGTTCTGGATGGACTTCAGGAAAGGAGCTATTGAGATGGGGACAGATAGGGCAGAGGTTCCTCCATCTTGTACTGTTGCTGAAGCTGTGTCCAGGTTTAACTAGACTCTGATCTTCTTGATGTAGAATCCCATGGAAAACTACCCAACGCCATTCTAAGAATCAATGGTAGGCTGTCCTAGCTAACTTATCTTAGCCTTTGCTAAAACTGCCTGTTTGTGCAGAACCTCCTCTAGCTCACCGCTCATCTTAGCTGCCTGTTTATGCGGAACTCCCTCCCGCTGACTTAGCTTCTCCGCCTTCAAACTGCTTACTCTGCAAAGTTCCCTGCAGCTGCTGAGCGAGACACCTGGACAAGATCTCTGCCTTCAAAACCTGGGTGTTGTGGACCCTCGGGGCCACATCTAGGTCCCCGAACACTTGGTGTGGTCCCAGCTGGCTGGAATAAAGACTCTTAATTGGCTCTACTCTGTGTCTGAGTGGTCATCTCTGGTGACCGCCCATAACACTGTGTCATCTTATTTGTTTGGAAATCTGTCTGCCGCCTGTCTGCGAACGTCTCATGGGCAGGACCACACCTCATTTCGCTTAGTTTCCTTGGTACCTGGCACATAAAAAGCACAAAATAAATATATTTGAATGAGGAGGAAAGCAAACACCTAATTAATGTGCCATCTGATGTCAATATCCGCAAACCATCTTTTCTCCAATACAGCTCTTGTTTATGGCCATACCTCCCTGAATGTGCCTGTTCTTGTCTGATCTTGTCTCTCATATAGTACTCAGTGAAAAGCGTATTTCTGGGCTGCAGAGATGGCTCAGAGGTTAAGAGCACTGGCTGCTCTTACAGAGGTCCTAAGTTCAATTCCCAGCAACCACATGGTAGGAAAAAAAAGTGTATTTCTCATGACTCCACACTTAAAATTAAGTTGCTCAGTAAAGTTGCTTAGTAAAGAATGATCAAATAAATTTGCTTTCTAATTTCTATTGTTGTCCTGAAAAAATACATATATACAAGTAACATTACATGGACTCAGCAAGTTGTATTTGTGCATTTAGAGTTTGTGCGTGTGCACACGTGAGTCCACACGCACGCACGCACACACACACACACACACAAGCAATTAAAGAAAAAGAGTTTTGAAAGAGAGCAAGGTTAGTACCTGGGAGAGTTTTTTTTTCAGATTTATTTATTTATTTATTATGTATACAGTATTCTGCCTCTATGTAAGCCCGCACGCCAGAAGAGGGCTCCAGATCTCATTATAGATGGTCACCATGTGGTTGCTGGGAATCGAACTCAGGACCTCTGGAAGAGCAGCCAGTGCTCTTAACCACTGAGCCATCTCTCTAGCCCCATGGGAGAGTTTTGAGGGAGGAAAGAAAATGGGTAATGATATAATTTTAATCTCAAATTTTTTAGAGTTTAATCTCAAATTTTTCCCATTAGAGTTCTAATATCAAGAAACAACTATTCCAAACAGCTGGTACAAAGACATTTTAAGAAAGCAAGAATGTGATCTATGGTTGTTGGATGTGAAGAGTCCCCCACCCCCACCTATGTGTCCCTGTGCTAACACTGAACCGCCCCCACACAAGGAGTCCTGGTGTTGCCATTGGTGGTGTCAATTCTGTGGCTTCACACACATGAGAAAGTATTCTTTTCTCCTCAATATCTCTGCCTAAGTGAAATGGGAAATAGAGATGTGGTGGGGAAAAGGGATGGTAAGAACAAAAGGGAGGATTCATTCCGTTCTGCTTCTGCGCAGATGGAAATGCTGCACTCTGACTTAAAGGAGGGCTGTGAGCAGGAGAGACAGCTCCTGGATAAAAGCTTGCTGCACAAGCCTGCAACCCGAGTTCAGAGGCATGCCTGACCCCACAAAAATGGAGAAGGGGAGAACCAACTCCCCAGAGTTGCCTGTTGATCTCTACACTCCGTGTGCATCCCCCACATACATTATGGGTACACACACATAATAATAATAAACAATAAAATTCACTTAAGAGAATGACTAATTTTAGGATTAAAAAAAGGAGTATTTTTCAGCTAGGCAATATCATCACTCTTTTTTCCTTCTATACATTATTCTACTGCCATAGCTCAACTTTCCCTCAATACATAATCCTTGAAATAAAAAATTTTTACTCTGTAGTTATGAATATCAATGTGTAGTCTTGGCTATTTAAAAAAAACTATTTCTAGGTAACTTAAAAACAGCTCAGTGGCACTTCCAGCTTAATCACCGTCTAAGAAGTATGAGCAGCAGCTACTTGTGTCCCATGTGGTGTTTGCAATCCAAACTTCAACCATTGAGAAAGGCTTAACTTTTCTGAACCAATATTTGGTCTCCTGTGCTGACCACTGTGAGTGATGATCCGGGCACAGGCAGCAGAATGCATGAAATGGGGGCAGTGAGGTGAAATCTCGATGCCAGGTGGCAGAGGCTGCGAAGAGGAGAGGTTTCGGGGGTAGGGCTGGTCTAAGGCACAGTGACTTACCAGAGCAGAGGGTGCTGTCACCTGAAGACTTGAACTTTCGGTGTTCCAAGGAGCTAGGTCTTCTGTTTGGGGAAGCAAAACTCCTCTCACTGAGGAAAGACAATGTAAGGCATCATTTCTGAGACGCTGTTGTACCTGAGATCTGCAGCACACATGCACACACTCAACCGTAGAAGGAGGCTGTTTGAAAGGTGCTACAGCAAATTAACATGGTCTAAGCAAGCTGCTGTGCTCACGAAACTCGGTCCCTCCGACCCTGATCCGCAGCCTGATTTAATTAGCGTATAGACACAATGCAAACCAAACATAGAAATCTGTAACACAGAGCAAATGGTCAGCCAATCACAATAGCTGCGCTTCCATGAGACCACGCTCACATGAGGCAAAAGCTAAGTTTCAAACAATCCCTCTCCATACTTTGGTTCTGTTTCTTACATGTCACTTCCAATTTTCTATTCATAAACATTCTAGAGTGTCGTAGAACATGTCCTGGGTCTCGGGACGCATTATTCACAAATCATTCTTTGATCAAGTAGAGTGTTACCCTCTTCCTCTAAGAATGAATCATTAGGGCCAGCAAATGGCTTAGTGTGAAAGGTCCCTGCTACCACCAAGCCAGACAACCCAAGTTCCGGCCCCAGGATCCAAATAGTATAAGGAAATGACAGACTCCCACATATCGGCCTATGACCGCCACACATACACTGTGGTGTGCACGCATCCATATAAATAAATAAACAATTTTAAGACATCGTTATAAGTATGTTTCTCGTTCTCCACTTTAGCAACTTACATTTTTTTTCCTCTTTTCTCGCTTCAGTTAAATATGTTATGCTGGAAGTTTTAAAGCTTAAAGGGCCCATACGTGAAGGCATCGTGGCAAAGCAATAACGGCAAATAAGTTAGAACTCTGCCCCCCTCTCCTGTATGATCCCAGCTCCATCCACGATTATGACCCATGACAGGATTGCCACAGTTATCGAAGGCCAAACTTAGTGTTGAGCTTTCTGGGCTCAGCATTTGGCTCCTTAAGCCAGCTTCCCTTAGCTTTCCTCCATGGTTCCTTTTTTGGCAATTCTTAAGCCTTGGCCCACTGGCCTTTTCAACGGCTCACACTGCAGTTGCCGTGCAGCACTGCAGCCTGTTGAGGTTCTTATTTCCTTTTTCTTACACTCTGTTCCCCCCTCAACTTGCTTCTAACTGCCATGTTGTTCTCCACTTCCCCGCTCTGTGACCTTCCGGGAAGACACATTCCAGGAAGCCCAGGACTAATCTATACCAAATGACTGTAGGATGAAGCTCCATTTATTAGCATGGGTCCTGTCTTGTGCAGTCTAAGAAAGTAGAACCATATATATTAGTGAGGTGAACCTTCACCAGACGATATCGGAAAAGGAGGGAAATTACATGCGGATGTCAGGAGTGATATTCAACTCACCATTGACAAGCTGGAGAGACTTGGGATCTGGATTCAAAGAGGAATTTCCCATCAGAAAGTTTTGGTGCAGTGTCTCAGCAATATACTCTCTGAAGTTGCTAATTGTATAAACAGCAGTGGGCTTATCATCCAACTCGACAAGGCCATGGTTTTCCACCTTGTTGGAGTGAAGGCTTATGAGGTCCCAGGTGGTATTGCTGATGGCCTCACCATTGAAGGTAGCCTCATAGAGAACGTCGATCCCACTATGGATGACAGGGGAACAGATTAGGTCTGACTAAAACAGCACAAGAAAGCAGCTTTGGGTCTAGAGACAGCATTAGGTCAAGAGGGGGATTCTATCAAAATGTGGCACCTCCTCTCCTCCCCAGAGGACAAGAATTCTAAGGAAGCCACAGAGTTAACCCTACCACAGCATCAGAGGCTCTTCATGCCCCACATTTTGAACCATTTCCCTTTCTTTCAAAGCCAACTCCTTTCTTTTCAATAATTCCCTTCTTCCTTCCTCTTCTATGTGAACAACAGTTTCCGGGGAGAAAATCTAACTATCAAGGCTGCCAAACTAATCAGAACTTCAGTGGTGTGGAGAAGCTGGGATGTTGCAAGGCCAGAGCCAAAGTAATAGCCATTTAGTGCCTGCCTCTGTGGGTGACCTAGCGCCTGTGTTACTATTAGATAAATCCTTCAGAGTGTGAAAATAGAGCCCCAGCTCCCAACAGCCACAAAACTAAGATAACATCAGGGGCCTATAACAGAGATTTCTCCACTTTATCATGACCCACCTCCCTGATATCTCCACCACTGTATTTTAAAAATATGCTGACTTAGGACTTTCTTTGCTGTAATACCATGAAAAGTTCATGAAACTACTGTCATGTTGGCACATGGAATTTGATGCAACCGAAACTTATGTTCCCAGACCATAGTCACTTAATATATGGCTCTAGAATGTGTTATCTCTTATCTTCTTGGGAGATATTTCTTGCATCAAGATTTGTTACAATTTATACTTCTGTTAGAAAAGATATACTGGTCTGTTCAGATGACTTAAACAATGATGGAATTTGCCACCAAGCCTGAAGACCTGAGTTCAATCCCTGGACCCACAATAGTGTGAAGGAGAGAATCAACTCCCACAAGTTGACCCTGACCTCTGTTCACGTTGTATGGTATGCATGTATGCACATGTACACATGCATTCACGCACATACACACACACACCTTCTAACTCCTCCCCAAAAGAATATAGATTTTTTTCTCATATTTCCTTATTATTGCTATCAGAAAAGTTAGGTACTAAACCACAGATATTTATTGAGGAGAAAAACTTTTCAAACTTTTAGGTAAAAAGTTAAATGTGAAAATAAAGCAACTTAGTTTTTTTTAATAGAGAAAAATGATAGATGATAGACAGACACATAGGCAGACAGAGAGCAGGCTAGGATATTTTCTGAAATGACAGCTATGTGAATCTTTCAGGAGACCTACAGTTCAATAAATTTACAATTCAATAAATTTCAGGCAAAACTGCAAAGGGTGTTATGACATGATTTTCTCTTGACCCGTTTATAGCACTCTGACGCTTACTATTTTTAACTTAGAAATCCTTATGGGTTTTTTGATTTTTTCTCTTTTATCTTTTTTTCTTTCGATGATTCCTTCATTAATGAATGGAATGGAACAACAGGAAGTGCTAGCAAGCAACTATTTCCAAAGTAAGCTTTTTCACTAACCCTTTGTACAAGCAAATGAAAAGGAGGTGGGATAAAGGAGGGAGAACAAACAAGCAGTAGCTGGTGTGATGTTTTACATTTCCTTAGTCATTTGAAGAAATAACATGAGAAGATAAAGTTGGGAGCCGATGGGAACGTGTCTCCTGGACAGTCACCCACCCACACACTCAGGCATCTCCAACAACTAAACACTAATAGCTTTTATGTGCTCTCAACATGCCCTTATCTCAGTTAGTTTTCACAAAAGCTTATTCAAAGTTTTATATTTTCAGAATATTGTTAAAGAAACAATAATAAAGTTGGAAGAGAAGGCAAAAGGCTCCCTGGAATTTTGCAGGGAAGATGTGGTGCGGCCAGGCTTCCGCTCCACGCAATCACCTGACAGAGTCATTATGAGGGCATCTCTGTGTCCGACCACCACACTGCCCCCAGCTTGCCTCTTCACACAGTCTGCACATCTGGTACACAGGATACCTCCAGGGCCAAGAACAAAAACAGCACTCAAGCCAGATGTGTAATGGAAGATATCTATTTCAGACATTCCATGGCAGCAAATGATTACCAACTCAAAACACAAAAACAGACAGCATCTTCCCAGGAAATTAAAAATTTGTGTGCACAGATGTAGATATGTGCATGCGTATATCATTTGTGTGTGAGTGTATCATCCATAATTGAACGGGTACCTACTCCATTACAACTGTCGTGTGCTTGTAAAAAGATTTTGTTACTGTGACTGCCTCTCTCTCTTCTTAAGTTTCCAGTCCCAATATTCATCTTGGCAATTCATAATGAGAGCTGCCCCGTGTCTATTACATAAGCAGAAATCTAGACATGAAATGAAATTTCCTGAATGAATGTCACCTTTACTGAACCTTCATGAAGGCTGATTAACTGATTAGGACTTCAATGATGGGAAAGTTTGGAATATTGCAAGACTAGAAGCAAATTATCTTGGGTCAT